>NW_015090902.1:824334-879618 GCF_001431845.1 Calidris pugnax | reverse complement strand
AACTGAAAGCTGGTGGAAATGATGCAGAAGACTGGAAAGAAAACAAAGGGAAGTTATCTAAAGGACAAAGCTGAGGAGCAGAAAGAAATCAGATAAGGTTTGAAGAAATGGTAATAAGGAAATGCTGCCTGGGAAACAAGGTGACATTTTGACTACAGGCTAACCAAACTGTAAAGAGAGACTGTGAAGAAAGAATACAGCCATTCATATCAAACCTATTTTAACTTTCTCTTTTCAAAGTACCAGCAGCAAAACCCAAAACCATAAATATCTTATTTTAAACCAGCAATAGAAGTTGTAAGCGTAGCTTTCTTGCAAACGGTTGCTAGCTGCAGCAGTCCAGCCAGCTGAAGGGAAACGGTCTCCCTGGCTTCACCGAGCACCCAAATCCTCCTCTTCCCAAAGAAAAGCAAAAGACCAGAAGCAAAAGATGCCAGGGACTGTCACTGCTTCTGCTCGGGGTGCAAAGGGCAAATGGTGGGAGAGCTGCTGAGCGTGGCAGGAAACCCAGTGCCCTGCGCTCGGAGCCCAGCAGCAGCTAACCCAATAGCTCTCATCGTTACTCATCCCCCACAACTTTTTCTGTAGGGTGCTAATCAGCAGCTTGGGTGTTTTCCAGCCCACGTGATTGCCTTCCACCTGCTGGAATGATTATAATTACCTTCAGCAGTTTGAACCGAATCTGCTATCTTTTTGCATCTCCTGGCCTAAACCCCTGGAGTGAGGGAGATGTGTTTGTGCCACGGCGCGACGGCAGCTCCTGATGGATGGGGTGTAGGAGATGCCCTCCTCCCGCTGCCTCTGATATTTCTTTCATGTCTTAGAGCAAGGCGGTTAATAATTTTGCCGTGGTCACACGACTGGAAATTGCTCTCAAGGTCCAAAATATGGCCCTAACCTTTTTTGGGGAGGGGGCTGCGTGCTTCCCATCAGAAGAGACCCCTGTGTGTAAGTATCACCTAGTATTTAAGGGAGCACATGAGCAGGCAAATGGACATAGAATCATCTGGGTTGGAAGGGGCCTTTAAGATCATGGAGTCCAGCCATCACCCTAACCAAAGCCACCACTAAACCATGTCCCTAAGCACCACGCCTGCACCTCCATGTCGTGGTTTCAGCCAATTTACCAAAACCAGACCGACAAATGGCCCTTCCCTCCCTGCTCCCCCCCGCAAAAGAGAGGAGAGGAAGAGATAAGGAGATTTAGAAGTTTAGAATGAACTAAACTACTTTAATGAAGAATTAATAAAAAAAAAAGAAGAAAATAATGACATAGATACAATATATACAAAACCCTATCAAGCTCCCACGATGACAGTCACATCACCAGCAGGCACTGGGGAAGTCCCAGACTGGACTCAGTGACAGATGGGAACTGGTTTCCAGCTCTGGAGTCAGGAACACATGGATGGGGATCAGAGGCAGATGAACAGGGAGATGAACAGTGTCCTCTTTGGACATTGGCCGTTGAAGAAAGAGGGCTGACCCTTTGATCCCTCAGCTTTTATACTGAGCATGGGGCAGATGGGATGGAATACACTGTTGGTCAGTTTTGGATCACCTGTTCTGTCCTCCCCAGAGATGTGACCCCTCTACGTTTTTCCATTTCTGACCCTCTAATGAGGCAAATAATGAAATTAGCTGACCTTGGTTGTTATAGCAATAAGTATAAGCAAGAGCCTCTCTGCATACCGTTCCTTGGCATGGAGCACAAACGTTGGTCTTATCACTCTGAGAACAAGCAGTTTTCTCCACAATATGCCGTTAGTTTCAGAGAGTTAGAAGAGGCCGAGCTAAAATGTAAAATTACAGAAGAGGAAGGTTAATAATTTTGCCGTGGTCACACGACTGGAAATTGCTCTCAAGGTCCAAAATATGGCCCTAACCTTTTTTGGGGAGGGGGCTGCGTGCTTCCCATCAGAAGAGACCCCTGTGTGTAAGTATCACCTAGTATTTAAGGGAGCACATGAGCAGGCAAATGGACATAGAATCATCTGGGTTGGAAGGGGCCTTTAAGATCATGGAGTCCAGCCATCACCCTAACCAAAGCCACCACTAAACCAATAATATTAAAAACAAAAAAAAAAAAAAAAAAAGAAGAAAATAATGACATAGATACAATATATACAAAACCCTATCAAGCTCCCACGATGACAGTCACATCACCAGCAGGCACTGGGGAAGTCCCAGACTGGACTCAGTGACAGATGGGAACTGGTTTCCAGCTCTGGAGTCAGGAACACATGGATGGGGATCAGAGGCAGATGAACAGGGAGATGAACAGTGTCCTCTTTGGACATTGGCCGTTGAAGAAAGAGGGCTGACCCTTTGATCCCTCAGCTTTTATACTGAGCATGGGGCAGATGGGATGGAATACACTGTTGGTCAGTTTTGGATCACCTGTTCTGTCCTCCCCAGAGATGTGACCCCTCTACGTTTTTCCATTTCTGACCCTCTAATGAGGCAAATAATGAAATTAGCTGACCTTGGTTGTTATAGCAATAAGTATAAGCAAGAGCCTCTCTGCATACCGTTCCTTGGCATGGAGCACAAACGTTGGTCTTATCACTCTGAGAACAAGCAGTTTTCTCCACAATATGCCGTTAGTTTCAGAGAGTTAGAAGAGGCCGAGCTAAAATGTAAAATTACAGAAGAGGAAATTGGTTGTGTTTTACTTCAAAGCGGGACAGTCCATTACCTGACCGCCTGCCGCCTGAGCCTGTAAAACCTGCTGGCTGCAGGGGTTTTAAATAACAAGTCCTCTCTCATGGCTGCCCTGGGCCGTGGAGACAAGACAGGACTCTCCAATGGTCCCACCCTGCTCTCCCACCTCTTCCCAGGACCATCAGCAGGATGGGCAACACACTTGTATTTCGCTTACGCCGCTGAGAAGCCTGGAGCCGGCTGTCCCCTGCCCTGTTGCCAGGCTTCGGTTGGCAAACAGTTAACTCATTAATCATGATAATTTACCCTCAGCATACCACTGCAGGGAAACGGATCACATCCTTCTCCCAGCTCTGTTTGGGTGGTTGCAGGACGTCCAGGAGCTTAAGTGATAGGAGGATCTGGCCCCTGATCTCCCAGAGGAGTCACAGTTGCTACTCAGAGCTCCCCCTCCCAAATCCTCCGAGCTCTCGGGCAGTTTTCCGGTTGCAAATTGCCCTGGAAGTATAAAAAAAGCCCCTAATAATCTGTTGAAGCAAGCTTGGCTGAATGTTTCATTGTTCCTTTGTCTCTCAACAGGTGGAAACTGATTTACTTTTGACACCCTCCAGTTAGAGAGGGACAGCCGCTTTAAAAAACCCCGCACAAACACCTCTGGGCACACAAAGGAAAACAATTGGGGTTTGAACATGAATGGCCATAAGCCCAAAGAAAACCGTGGCTGACGAAGAGAAAAATAAACAGATTTATTCCTGCTATAAGTAAGGCAGGCTGTATGTTTTTAAAGCCGTAAGAACAAATACCCTTTGTTTTCAATTCCTATTTCAAAGCGGTGGCGTCGAGAGCAGGGAGAAACAGTTCTAATGCCTTGCTGGGGGAAAAATGGCATCAGCACTTCCCGTCTTTGTCACCAGCTGTACCCCAGCCTGGGAAACCAGCCAGTCCCCTCCGCTAGATCTGCCTGTTTCCCCAAGCCCGTTCTCCCAAAATCTGTGTTTCCCCCTTTGCCCTTCCCGGCTGGTTGCCCAGTTCCGTGTTTGCTCCCTGAATAAGACAAGCACAAGGTGTCATTTCACACTGCAGTTATTCCTGAGCTGATTTTGTGACATCTCACAACCCCACCAAGGATGTGGTAGCACAACATTTCTTGCCAGGCAGGAACTGCAGAAGCCAAGCATATGGTGATGGCTACAAATGTGTTTTCATGGTCCATGGAGGGCTTTACTGGAGAGTCCAAGGATGAGCTCTGTTGTCTGCAGGCTCCTTTGCTTGGTTTTTCACTCTTTCTTTCAGGAACCACAAGAAACTCAGCTTGCAGCAAGAGGTGATTTTGGTTTTGCTATGCAAACAGCCCAAATGAACAGTTTTCACCTTAAAATTTTAAATGCCTCTCTCATTGTAGCTACCAAAGGATGCGAATAAGTTAAGAGAAACCACTTAAAGGACTTTGTGACCTAATTATGCTTTTGTGTCCTCTGGCAGTGGGAAAAAGCTTTAAAGCGTGGCCACACCACAGGCTGTTTGAAGTTGTCGAGCAATGTCTGTGAGTACCTGTGTCAGGGCTGCAATAACCACTGTCTTCTGCTGCAGCAGTTTGAAATTGTATGCCCTTCTCTTACACCTCCTGCAAATGGGACAATTTCTCAGCCTGGAGAAGAGGAGGCTGAGGGGGGACCTTATTGCCCTCTACAACTACCTGAAAGGAGGGTGTAGAGAGGTGGGGGTCAGTCTCTTCTCCCAAGTCACAGGCGACAGGACGAGAGGAAATGGCCTTAGGTTACACCAGGGGAGGTTCAGGCTGGATATTAGGAAAAATTTTTCCACCAAAAGGGTTATCAGGCATTGGAATGGGCTGCCCAGGGAGGTGGTTGAGGCACCATCCCTGGAGGTGTTCAAAAGACGGGTTGATGAAGTGCTGGGAGGTATGGTTTAGTGATGGTGATGCTTCTTGTTTGTTGTGTGGGTGTCTATTTTTGTCAGTTAGGTTGACGGTTGGACAAGATGATCTTTAAGGTCCCTTCCAACCTAGAAGATTCTGTGATTCTGTAATTAAGGATGGGCTCTAAATACAGCAAAGTCACCCACTGTACCTTCCGGATTTTGTAAAAGATAAAGCTTTTATTTAAAATTAAGCTTTTTGTGACTTTTGAGTTAAAGTAACTGCAAAATGCACAACTCAATGCAATGTTTGAAGGGGAGGAATGCTCCTCAGAAGCAGCTTTCTCCCTCTGCCCCTTTGATGCCAATATCTGCTGGAGCAGAAAGGGCTGGGCAGCAGGCAAGGGTGCTGAACTCCCACTCTGCCATCCTCTGATAAAAGGGTTAAACCATTTTTTTTTTTTTTTTCTTCTCAAAACAAATGCAGTGTGTTTGCGAAGAACTTTAAGGCTGTTGCCTTTGTATGTTGAAACAACCCCTGCCCGCAGGTGTAGGTTATATAACGTGTCTGGTGAAGGGGTAAGCAGATAAGAACAACAAAAAGATAATCTGTTTACCCAATCCCGTTGCAAAACCCTCCTGCTGGATGACTTTCTGCTGTCACTTAGTGTCGGTGTGAGGCCGAGGTGGCCTCAGTGCTGTAACTCCGCATCTACAGCATCTCCACAGAGGTGAGAGAACCCGAATCTGACCACCTGCCTCATTTTGATAGGAAAGGCTCTGGGCACCTGTCACCACCAGGCGAGGGTTGGTGTGGTCCTGCAGAGGCTTCACAGGTAACACATCTCTTTTCGGACAAATGCCCATATGACCAGTGGGAGTTGAGGGGTGAACCATGAAGTCAGTAGCAATGTGGAAACATGCCTTGCTGTAGAAATCACAGAATCATAGAATCACAGGATGGTTAGAATTGGAAGGGACCTTAAAGATCATCAAGTTCCAATCCCCCTGCCCTGGGCAGGGACACCTCCCACCAGACCAGGGTGCTCCAAGCCCCATCCAGCCTGGCCTTGAACCCCTCCAGCGATGGGGCAGGCACAGCTTCTCTGGGCAACCTGTTCCAGTGCTTCACCACCCTCACAGCAAAGAATTTCTTTCTGGTATCTCATCTAAATCTCCCCTCTTCCAATTTAAAACTGGTCCCCCTTGTCCTGTCACTCCACTCCCTGACAAAGAGTCCCTCCACAGCTCTCCTGTAGCCCCTTCAGATATTGGAAGGCTGCTAGAAGGTCTCCCTGGAGCCTTCTCCAGGCTGAACAACCCCAGCTCTCTCAGCCTGTCCTCACAGCAGAGGTGCTCCAGCCCTCTGATCATCTTTGTGGCCCTCCACTGGACCCGTTCCAACAGGTCCATGCCCTTCCTGCGTTGAGGACTCCAGAGCTGGACACAGGACTCCAGGTGGGGTCTCACAAGCACAAATCTGTATGAACGATGAGAACTTGAAGGAAGAGGGGCACGTGTTCATGCTTAAAAGATCAGGAAGGTTTCTCCAAGTACTGGAAATGGTCTAGGGAAAAGGGCACCAAGTCAGAAGTTCAAAGCAGGCGTCAGTGGGAGTGTTTGGGGGGGGGAGGATATGAGGGCGTCAGCCATCACAAGGTGGGCATATAAGGAGATATACTCTGTTCTCAAACAACTAAAACCAAATTGTTGATGTGACTACTCATCATCTGACACAGGTAATGGCTCTGCAAAACATTCGTGGATACAATCAGGTTTCCTGGTACAAATTTGAGAAAGTATTAGAACTCCTGTTAAAATTCCTTTGTCTTCTGCCATTTCTGCTCTCCTCTGTGCTCCTCCCTCTCCCTCTGTTCCTTCTTTCCACCACTCTATCTGTCTCAGGCCTTCAGAGCAAGGAAGATCTGCTTTTCTGCTGCCAGCTGCAAGTTGGTACCAGAAGCAAAAGGTGTGAACTGCTTACAGCCCTGCAGCTTTCCAAAGGTGCTGGTTTTCTGCTGGGGTCCTGGGCATGCCCAGAAACAGAGTGGGGAGACGGGGAGGAAGGACACCCATGGTATCCACCTTCTGACCATCAGGACAGGCTTCTCACATATTGCCCAAACTTCTTGCTGCAGTATTTAGGCCCCAATGAAACTTTCCCTTGGAGAAGATCCCTAACTGTTTTGCCTTAAAACATTTTAGTCTGAGATATTTAGAGCGGACCTATGATGTTCCATCACACACAGCAGTGTTCTGGCTGCCTAATCTCAAAATGCAACACCAACCTCTGCACCAACCACGAGACATCATTTTCTACTCTTTTCCTCTCTCTGTGTGTTGTCTCTGCCACAGCTCAGTCATTGACCATTGGACTAGGTTAGATTGGAAATAAGCATGAAGCTGAACGATCATTCGTTTTGTACTAGTGGACAGACCAACCTGGACTATGTTGTTGTGGGTATCTTGTGCAGATCATCGGATTGGGAAGAAGTAGTAGATGAGGTCTTTTTCAGATCACTGGAAGAAGCCTCACGTGATCAAAGTGATTTGGAGTAGTCAACATGGAGTTATGAAGGGGCAATTGTGCTTAGCCAACCTGATAGACAGCTATGATGAGATGGGTGGCATGGTGAATGAGTGGTTGTATTTTATCTTGAGATTAGCCAGGCTCTCAGCGCTGTCTCCCTTAACATCCTCACAGACAAGCAGAGAAGTATGGGCTTGATAAGTAGACAGTGAGGTGGACTGAAAATTGGCTGAATTGCAAGGCTCAAAGGGTGATTGGTGGCACAAAGTCCACCTGGAGACCAGTCGCCAGTGGTGTAACCATAGGTTGGTACTAAGGTCAATATTACTTAACATCTTCATTAATAACTTGGATGATGGGACAGAGGGCTCCCTCAGCAAGTTTGCAGATGATAAAAAACTTGGAGGAGTGGCTGATGTACCAGGTGGTTGTGCTACTGTTCAGAGGAACCTGGACAGGCTGGAGAAATGGGCAGAGAGGGATCTTATGGAGCTCAGTAAAGAAAAAGCAAAGTCCTGCACCCGGGGAGGAATAACTCCATGCTCCAGTACAGACTGTCAGAAAGCAGCTTTACAAAAAAGGGCCCTGGATGTCCTGGTGGGCAACTTGACCATGAGCCAATAATTGTCCCTCATAGCAAAGAAGGCTGATGGTGTCCTGGGCTGCATTAGGCAAAGCACTGCCAGCAGGTCGAGGAAGGTGACACTACCCCACTGCCCAGCACTGGTGAGACCACACCTGGAGTGCTGTGTCCAGTCCCGGGCTTCCCTGTAAAAGAATGGTATGAATTTACTGGAGGGGGTCCCATGAAGTGTCTGAGAGATGATTAAGTGACGGGAGCAACTGCTGTATGAGAAGAGGCTTGAGAGAGCTGGGACTGTTCAGCCTGGGGAAGAGAAAGCTTGGGGGGAATCTGGGTGAGTATAAATGTGTGATGTGGGGATATGAAGAAGGCAGAGCCTCTTCTCAGCAGTGCTCCCTGATGGAACTACAGGCAATGGGCACAAACTGAAACACAGGAAATTCCATCTGAAATAAGATAACACATTTTTACTGTGAGGGTGGTCAGAGGCTGGCACAGATTGCCTGGTAAGATTGTGGACTCTCCATCTTTGGAGTTATTCAGAAGTCATCTGGACATGGTCCTGAGTGGCTTGTTCTAGTTGATCCTGCCTTGAGAAAGTGGGGTTGGACTAAATGATCTCCAGAGGTCCCTTCCAACCTCAACTTTCAGGTGCTTCTGTTCTGTATCTTCTAAATTGCTATGCATTTAAACTTCACTTTCTTTTATCGGGAAAGCAAATCAGTTCCTGCTCACACTACAGGGAACAGGCAGTGATATTAGACCTTCTCCATGCATGAGAACATCTGTTTGCTATTTCAGACGCAAAGTCTGGATGTAACTTTTCAGATGTGTTACAAAAAGTTGGACTTGAAGGCAGTGTGTGAAAAGAACATTTGTTATATGAGACTGATACGCTGCTTGATTTTCACAAGGTTGAATCATAAATTCCTAAAGTTTTGTCATTGCCTGGAGCTGCAATACTTGACCAGCCTCCTCATCTGTGAAGGGCTCCTTGGGTCCTGTACAGTACTTGATGTGCCCTCAAGTACTGCTGGATATAATCACAAAAGCATAACGTTCCTCTGGTTCTGTAGAGAGTCTGGTGGCAAAGCCAAGAAAAGATTTGGGTACATGAAAGTTAGATGTCATTAGGCCTAATTTATAGATATGCCAATTCTCAGCAGTGGAAGGGGGTGGGAGGTACATGGAGCAGGTCCAGAGAAAGGCAACGAAGCTGGTGAGGGGTCTGGAGACCAAGTCTTACGAGGAGAGGCTGAGGGAGCTGGGGATGTTCAGCCTGGAGAAAAGGAGGCTGAGGGGAGACCTTCTCGCTCGCTCTACAACTCCCTGAAAGGAGGGTGTAGCCGGGGGGGGGTGTCAGTCTCTTCTCCCACATCACAGGCAATAGGACAAGAGGAAACAACCTCAAGTTGCACCAGGGGAGGCTCAGGTTGGATATTAGGAAAAATTTTTACACTGAAAGGGTTATGAAGCCTTGGAATGGGCTGCCCAGGGAGGTGGTTGAGGCACCATCCCTGGAGGTGTTCAAAAGATGCGTTGACATGGTGCTGGGGAACATGGTTTAGTGATGGTGTTTTTGTCAGAGTTAGGTTGATGGTTGGACTAGATGATCTTGAAGGTCCCTTCCAACCTAGATGATTCTATGATGTGGGCTGTACTCATTAATCAGGTTATGAGACATGATTGGGAAGGTAGTTGAGGCATGAGAAAGAGCAACTAGAGGTAGTTTAATACATTACTTGGGTAGTTAGGGAGAAGGATATGAATGACTGAGTTCACCTAGAGCAGGAGTGTGGAGCAAACCAGTTGAAAATGCTGCTGGGTAGTGCTCAATAGGAAACACTGAGGTTTTCCTCACATCCAGCTTCGTCGAGGCTGTTAGAGGGGTAGCCCCACCAGAGCCCTGAGTCCTCTCAGGAGAGGAAGCACCTACCTGTTCTGCGTGACCACTGAGAAGGCTGGGCAGGCTTCGCCCTTCTGTCAAGGAATGTGGCTGCAGCTGCTCTAGTTGTCTTCTGTGCAATGCTGTTGTGTTTGGAGGGCTCACCCAGAAAGCTGAAGACTAACTCAGTTGTGTGCTCAGCCACCAACAACCACACCACAGGGGGAGCCACCAGGCATGGATGGTCAAGCCTCCCACCAGAGGAGGGCATGTACAGGGCTGGTGATTGGGAGTTTACCTGCTAGGGGAGAGGTCTGAGTGGTCCATATTCTCTTTTTCTGTGCTCTACTAGCGGCTGCTTGAATACTGATCCAGCTCCCAAAACCCAGGTCTCCTAACCCAACGCCTGCCTGCTAGGCTGGAGTCTTTCTCCTATACCCCCTTCTCAATTAACACTGAGTTGTGTAAGAACATCACTCGGTCAGACCAGAGAGCCAATGTTTTCTCTCTGGCAGATATGGAATTTTAGGGAAAGAACACGAGAAACAGCCAGTACCAAATGATCCTTCCCTGACATACTTCCCATGTTCCAGCAGCCTGTGGTTTGGGGATTTCCTTGGACGGAGATGGCACTCAGGCCATGGCAACCAGAATGCTGAATGTTAAACCAGATAATAACAATAATAGTAACGACGACGATGATGATACCACTATCTAACTACTGTAGCCACATATTTTCCATTAATTAAGCTAATCACCTGCTGAACCCTTCCTTATGTTAGCCTCCATAACATCTTGCAATGATCAGTTCCACAATTTACTTGGATGATTTAATTTTATGTGCCCCTATCGTGTTACCCATCCGGATGCCTATTTCCCAGAAGAACAAGTTCTAACTTACTTTGTCTCCCTTGTTATGAAAGACCTTCTATTTTTCTGAAAAATCCCCTTTGGCCTTGGCCATCTCTCACTCTGTTTTATGCTTTTTGAGATTAGGCAGGAAGAACACACAGTAATGAAGATGTCAGCACATTGCAGATTTATAGAGAGGTTTAAAAACATCTTCTGTTTTGTTCTCTGTGGTAGCAAAGTCCAATAAAGAGGATGAGGAATTTCCATCCTTCCAGAGACACTTTAAAAATATGTTAAGGAATTGGTTTGGGTGCTCTGGGTGGTGATTGTGTGCATTTGAACCCTCTGAAGAAGCAGAGAATCTGATCTTCCACTCTCTGAGAAGTGCCCTAACCACCAGGGGTCTCATATGAACTTTGAGACATCCTGTTTCTGCTAAGTCCTTCTTGAAAAACAGAAAGTGGCCGCTATTGCAGTTTGTGGATTGCCGTTGCCTTTTGCGTACCTTCCAAACGGAGTCCCTCTGGGACTTGGGCATTGCTGGTTTGGGCAGTGACTGGACCTACACAGGTCTCTTGGTGCTCCCCTCTGTCTGGGGAGGTGGATGCTGAGATGCCTGCAAATATGAGAGGAGTCTGGAGCTCAGACCCTTGTAGAAGACAACAAATGAGCAAGGGTCTGATGCCTCAGCCCATCTTGGGAAAAAATTACCAACATAAATGCACTTTGATCACTCCCAATCTAGGTAAGAAGTTGCTGTAAGCCTGCAAACACCTAAGCTCATGTTAGGATCAGAAGGAAGGAGAGGGAGGATGAAACCCCCAGCTTTCCTCAGGAAGAAGGAATTGCCAGGATTTCTGGAAAAGAGTTGCCAGTTGCATGTCCAAAACCGGTTCCACAGTAGGCAGACAGAGAGAAGTTCTGCGTGCCAAAGCTAACGAGGTAAGAATATGAAAGCATTCCTTGGCAATCATTTAAGGATGTCTAAGTTAGAAGGAGTGGCTCAAAATTAAAGGAGCTTTTCTTCTTTTCTTTTCTTTTTTCATTTTAAAATTTTCCTTTAAAGATAAAATTTTGCAAACAAAAAAAGGCCATCAATCCCAAATTATATGGCAGCCTTATCTCCCTGGGCCATCAGGCCTCACGACACTGCTGAACTTTTCCCACTGTCTGATCTCCCCAGGCTTTCTCCTCTTCTGCCCACCCTTGGATTCCCTCCTGACTATCTATCTATCTCCTCACCTTATCAGGTGTCCTTTGGGGGGGGTTCTCCCCATTGTCTCACCTTCCCTGCATGGCCTTCTGGTCTGCATTTCTGCTGACTGTTCTCCTGTCTCTAGACAGAAGCAGAATTTCATTTGCCTGTCTCCTTGCAGACAATTTACAGCTCACTCTCTGTGCCAGACCTGCCTTCTTCTGCCCACACTGAAATCTCAGCTTGTTTCTTTGAGATTAGCTGCCAGATAAGATGAGTTTGGCCAAAGTGGAACTCTTCAGCATCTCCCTCTTTTCCTTCTTTTTTTCTTTTTTTCCTTTTTTTTTTCGGGTTAACCATGGACAAAAAAGCCACATGCAGGCTTGTATCCTGGGCACTCAGTCCCCACGTCCAGGCTGCCTAAACCTTGCAGAGGTCTTCCTTCATAATGAGGCATTTTAAGAGGACTGTTGGGTGGCTCATGCCTGTGTCTGGCTGCACAGGTTCTTTTATCCCAGGCACAAATACAGGTTGGGCAGAGAATGGCTGGAGAGCAGCCCTGAGGAGAAGGACTTGGGGGTGTTGGTGGATGAGAAGCTCAACATGAGCCAGCAGTGTGCGCTGGCACCCAGAAACCCAACCCCATCCTGGGCTGCATCAAGAGAAGTGTGGCCAGCAGGGCCAGGGAGGTGATTCTGCCCCTCTGCTCTGCTCTGGTGAGACCCCACCTGGAGTCCTGTGTCCAGCTCTGGAGCCCTCAGCACAGGGAGGACACGGACCTGTCGGAACGGGTCCAGGGGAGGGCCATGAAGATGATCAGAGGGCTGGAGCACCTCTGCTGTGAGGACAGGCTGAGAGAGCTGGGGTTGTTCAGCCTGGAGAAGAGAAGGCTCTGGGGAGACCTTCTAGCAGCCTTCCAATATCTGAAGGGGGCTACAGGAGAGCTGGGGAGGGACTCCTTGTCAGGGAGTGCAGTGACAGGACAAGGGGTAATGGTTTTAAATTGGAAGAGGGGAGATTTAGATGAGACATCAGGAAGAAATCCTTTCCTGTGAGGGTGGTGAGACCCTGGAAGAGGTTGCCCAGAGAAGCTGTGGCTGCCCCATCCCTGGAGGGGTTCAAGGCCAGGCTGGATGGGGCTTGGAGCAACCTGGTCTGGTGGGAGGTGTCCCTGCCCAGGGCAGGGGGGTTGGAACTGGATGATCTTTAAGGTCTCTTCCAACTGTAACCATTCTATGATTCTATGACATCTGTAATGTCCCCTGTGAGGCACACGCAGCCTGTGGTGTCCCAGGGCACAGCCTACAGATGTCTTCTCACAGTAGGTATCAGATAAACAAAATCTGACTGATTGTGAGCCCTCGCTGCCAGCGGGCTCCACCAGTAAAAGTTGTTTACAAGGAAGTAGCTGGTATAGACCAGATTTATACATGGTCTGTATTTGTTTGTGATGAAAGATAGGAAATGGGTGTGCGAGGCTGTCACCGTGTCATCTCTCTCAGACTCTGGGCACAGCCAGGGGAGTGTGATGACAGAGCGGTTTGATGATGAAATCGATCATAATGCTTTTCGCTTTAATTGCAATGAGAGCATCAGACTCACTACAGCACATCATCCCACAGGCTCTTCTAGACCAGCATGGAGACAACCACCAGTTAAAATGCATGAATCTAACTCTGCAGTGCTGTGGCACGTTACTGTGACAGCAAACGGGGTTGGCACCACAGTTTTCACACTACAAAACTCTGTTGGCTGCACTGGGACAAAAGGGAGATAAAACCTCCATTCAGGATGGAAGTAGAGCTGGAAGCAGAAGACAGCTGTGCTGACATCCTGACCAGCCATGCCCCTGGCAGATTGTCCCCTCCTCTGGACAGCGTGATCCTGGAGGAAGCTTTTGTCTCCCCCGGAGAACATCTTGCTCTGCTATATCTTCTCCCAAGGGAATAATGACAGGAGCAGAGGAAATGGTCTGAAGTTGGGGCAAGGGAGATTTAGATTAGATATTAGAAAGAACTACTTTACTGAGAGAGTGGTCAGGCACTGGAACAGCCTGCCCAGGGAGGTGGTGGAGTCCCCATCCCTGGAGGTATTTAAGAAACGTGTAGAGGTGGCACTTGAGGGCATGCTCTAGTGCCCGAGATTGTTGGGGGTTTATATTTGTGTGTGTGTGGTTGGACTCAATGATCTCAAAGGTCCCTTCCAACCATGAAGATCCTGTGATTCTGTGATCTTGAAAATCATTACAAAGCTTTGTAAAAACACAGGAGGGCAGAAGGCAGCCGGCGAGAAGCACAGCAGCCTGCAAAGCCATCCCCTTCTTGCACAGTTTGAATCTTCCCAGTTTCCTTTTTGTTGCCTGGATTTCACTTTTCCAAGGTAGGACGAGAAATAGCGTCTTGTCCTAGTGCTGAGTTTGGATTCGGGGGAAACACCACATTTTACCAGCTCACGGGCAAGGCCAGACAGGCTGGAGGGACTGAAGCAGGACTGCCCTCTCCTCTCCTCACCACGTCTTCCAACCCTCGTGGCCTGAGTGGGAAGGAGCAAACGC
Source organism: Calidris pugnax (assembly GCF_001431845.1). Lineage (NCBI taxonomy): Eukaryota > Metazoa > Chordata > Aves > Charadriiformes > Scolopacidae > Calidris > Calidris pugnax. The sequence goes on along the minus strand of NW_015090902.1, from coordinate 865,477 downwards.
TGCTGACACCACGCCTGTGGGGATCGGGTGGGAAGTAGAAGGTTGGAACGAGTTTGCAGGAACACGTGGATGCTCCCATCCTGAGCTCTGCTTTCCACATGTGTCTCTGGAGATGGCCCCATCCCTCGCCCAGCAGGAGCGGTGGGACTTGTGCCAGTCAGGCCGCGCCGCAAATGAAGGGGAAAAGAGAAAAATCTGAAATACGTTATTTTGTGCCATTCCCTGAGGAGGCTCGGATGGATTTTTTAAAACAACGAGTCAAGTTTGTTATCTAGAAGTGAGTATTTTAAGAGCAAGACCTAAGTGCATTGGAAAGGGGAGCCCTTCTGGCCCTCTCGCGTTGCTGCTCCGGGTACGGCATGTCCAGAAACACCTGAATGTTACACGTTTTAACCCAGACAGCGGGAATTCTGCTGTCAGCAGTGCAGTAGTGCAGCTGGGCTGAACGCCCGGGAGGGACAGGCTGGCCTATTTTCCAGGCTGTGCTATGGCAGACCTTTTAAAAAGCCCGCCCCGGGGCTGCCCTGCTCTGAGGACATTCAGACATCTGCATCTGCTCAGCGGGCTCCTGGCTGGGGTGTCCTCTGGGCAGCCCTACCACCGGCCTCGGCTCCCATCTGCCCTTTCCCCAGGGGAAGCAGCGGGCCAGGGCTGCAAAGTCACCCCAGCTGCTCTGATGAGGTCCCCAAGCCCTGCCCAGGACGTTGGGACACAAAGAAGTTTGCACTGGTTGCATGGGCTGGGGCTAAGCCCCCGAGCAGATGCTTGGGCCAAAATCCACTGAGGATTTGGACCTGAAGTGCTGTTATGGCTCTGGCTCCTTTTTCTCTTTGTTCCCCAGAGAAGGGTTATTTTCTCTCTCCAGAGTTGGCTCTTACTTTAGGAGGCAACCTAGGGCTGGCCCTGGGCTTAGCAGGGAGCTTTTCTTGATCTCATCCCTGCCTGAGTACACCCCAGCAAGGATGCTGCCTGGTTCTCTGCTCTCCGTGCTGGGGTGATGTGGCTTTGCTGGTGATGCTCGCGTTGCCATGGCTCAGGGGTGACGTTGGAGTTTCAATGGCAGTGCTCTGGCTCATCCTGCTGGGGTGAGGAACTCAGAATCACAGAATCACATGGGGTTGGAAGGGACCTCTGGAGATCATCTAGTCCTGCCCAGAGCAGGTTGCACAGGAATGTGTCCAGGCGGGTGTTGAATGTCTCCAGAGAAGGAGACTCCACCACCTCCCTGGGCAGCCTCTTCCAGGGCTCTGCCACCCTCAGAGGAAAGAAGTTCCTCCTCATGATTAGGTGGAACTTCTTACATTCAAGTTTGTGCCCATTTCCTCTTGTCCTGTCCCTGGGCACCACTGAAAAAAAGACCGGCCCCGTCCTCCTGACACCCTCCCTTTAAGTATTTATAGGTGTTGATCAGATCCCCCCTCAGCCTTCTCTTCTCCAGACTAAAAAGACCCAAGTCCCTCAGCTTCTCCTCATAAGCGAGATGTTAGTAGCCCTCTGCTGTCCCCTCTCCAGCAGTTCCCTGTCCTTGAACTGGGGAGCCCAGAACTGGACTCAGTGCTCCAGCTGGGGCCTCCCCAGGGCAGAGGAGAGGGGCAGGATGACCTCCCTTGGCCTGCTGGTCACACTCTTCTTGATGCACCCCAGGATGCCATTGGCCTTCTTGGCCACAAGGGCACATTGTTGGCTCATGGTCATCCTCTTGTCCATCAGGACTCCTAGGTCTTTCTCCTCAGAGCTACTCTCCAGCAAGTGGGCCCCCAACATGTACTGGTACTTGGGAGCAGGAGTGGTTTGGGCTCAGTAGGCTGGTTTGGATCTGAGATAGAAAGTGCAGTGCAGCCACATCTCCTGCCCACCAGAATGGCTTGGCGTCCCTCCAGTGACATCCATGGCCATCCTCTGCCCTAGCGCTGTTTAAAAATCAGATCCAGGTTGGCTGATGCCCGGAGAGGGCACAGGAATGCTGCGGGGTGGGGTGGAGGGTGATGCCGAGCCTTCCTTTCCCTCAGGGGAGAGGAGTTTCTTTTTTTTTCTTTTTCTTTTTTTCTGGAAGACTTTCCTGTTTTTCATTAGGCAGCCGTGCGACAGTCTCTGGGCAAGGAGTCCCAGGCCCTCGCACTGCCAAAAAAAATACTGCAAGTTCTTGGCCTCTGAATGCCCGTGTTGTGAGTCAAGCTGGCGGGGATGAGATGTCCGGCGCTGCCCGGGCATGCAGGGATGGGAACGGACGGGAAGGTGAAGGGTCCGAGCTAGGAAATGGTTTAAGGGAAAGGATAAATCTATCTGAAAAATGTGGGAGGGCTCGAGGTCGTCTTGGCACAGCTTCTTCCCCAAAGGGGGGAGGGAAAGTGGGACATCTCTGAGATGCAATGCTTCCTTCATAGAATCATAGAATCATAGAATTTCCCAGGCCGGAAGGGACCTCCAAGGGCCATCTAGTCCAACCCCCCCGCAGTCAGCAGGGACACCCCCAACTAGACCAGGTTGCCCAGGGCCTCGTCACCTTGAATATCTCCAGGGAAGGGGCCTCAACCACCTCCCTGGGCAACCTGTTCCAGTGCTCCACAACCCTCACAGTGAAGAACCCTCTCCTAATCTCCAATCTAAATCTGTTCCCCTCCAGCTTAAAGCCACTGCCCCTCGTCCTGTCACTACAGGCCTTTGTAAACAGGTTCTTCCCAGCCTTACTGTAGGCCCCCCTCAGGTACTGGAAGGCCACTATTAGGTCTCCCCGGAGCCTCCTCTTCTCCAGGCTGAACAACCCCAGCTCCCTCAGCCTGTCCTCGTGGCAGAGGTGCTCCAACCCCCTGATCATCCTTGTGGCCCTCCTCTGGACCCTCTCCATCAGGTCTATATCCTTCTTATATTGAGGGCTCCAGACCTGCACACAATACTCCAGGTGAGGTCTCACCAGAGCAGAGTAAAGCAGAAGAATCACCTCTCTGGACCTGCTGGCAACACTTCTTTTGATGCAGCCCAGGATGGGATTGGCCTTCTGGGCTGCAGCTGCCCACTGCCTGCTCATGTCCAGCTTCTCGTCCACCAGCACCCCCAAGTCCCTTTCCTCAGGGCTGCTTTCTAATACCTCACCCCCTAGTTTGTATTGGTGGTGAGGATTGTTCCGGCCCAGGTGCAGAACCTTCCATTTGCTCTTGTTGAACCTCATGAGGTTCACCTGGGCCCACCTCTCCAGCCTGTCCAGGTCCTTTTGGATGACATCCCATCCCTCTGGTGTATCGACAACACCACACAGCTTGGGATTGTCCGCAAACTTGCAGATGTCCTTTATGCTTGCTTTATGTGGAGAAGGCTGTGGATGTTGTCTGCCTTGACTTTGGTAAGGTCTTTGACACCGTCCCCCCAGCATTCTCCTGGAGAAGCTGGCGAATCATGGCATAGCAAGTGAACTCTTCACTGGGTAAAAAACTGGCTGGATGGCCGTGCCCAGAGAGTTGTGATTAATGGGGTGAAACCCAGTTGGTGGCCGGTCACCAGTGGTGTCCCTCAGGGCTCAGTTCTGGGGCCAGTCTTGTTTAATATCTTTATTGATACCTGGATAAGGGGATTGAGTGCACCCTCAGCAAGTTCGCAGGTGACACCAAACTAGGTGGGAGTGTTGGGCTGCTTGAGGTTAGGAAGGCTCTCCAGAGGGACCTGGACAGGTTGGATCAATGGGCCAAAGCCAATGGGATGAGGTTCAACAAGGCCAAATGCTGGGTCCTGCATTTTGGTCACAACAACCCCAGGCAACGCTACAGGCTGGGGGCAGAGTGGCTGGAGCTGCCCAGCAGAAAAGGACCTGGAGGTGTTGGTGGCCAGCCAGCTTAACATGAGCCAGCAGTGTGCCCAGGTGGCCAAGAAGGCCACCAGCATCCTGGCCTGTATCAGAAACAGCGTGACCAGCAGGAGCAGGGCAGTGATGGTGCCTCTGGACTGGGCACTGGTGAGGCCTCACCTCGAGGGCTGGGTTCAGTTCTGGGCCCCTCACCACAAGAAGGACATGGAGGTGCTGGAGCGTGTCCAGAGGAGAGCCATCAAGCTGGTGAGGGGTCTGGAGAACAAGTCCTACGAGGAGAGGCTGAGGGGACTGGGGATGTTTAGTTTGGAGAAGAGGAGGCTGAGGGGAGACCTCATTGCCCTCTACAGCTCCCTGAAAGGAGGTTGTAGAGAGGTGGGGGTTGGCCTCTTCTCCCAAGGGAATAACGACAGGAGCAGAGGAAATGGTCTGAAGTTGGGGCAGGGGAGGTTTAGATTAGATATCGGGAAGAATGACTTTATTGAGAGGGTGGTCAGGCCCTGGAACAGCCTGCCCAGGGAGGTGGTGGAGTCACTGTCCCTGGAGGGATTTAAGAAACATGTAGACGTGGCACTTCAGAGCACTTCACTAGTGCCCGGGATTGTTGGGTTGTTTGTGGGTTGGTTTTTTTGTGTGTTTTTGTGGTTGGACTCAATGATCTCAAAGGTCCCTTCCAGCCATGAAGATTCTGTGATTCCCCGCTGCCCCCAGGGTCTTCTTCTGAACACGACCTGCCAGAGCAGCACACACAAAGCGACCCCTCCCTCCCAGGGGGACTGGCTGAGGTCAGGTAACAAGGCACTCTTTAAGATGCCTTCATCAAAATCTGTACCACCATCCTCCTAAAGGATTGCTTTCTTTTGATCTAATTGCTTTTAATAGGAGCTTGGAGCTCCTCCAGAGTAAGAACAGTTGTTGTTGCTTAAATATTTTATAAACTAGGGATTTTTTTCCAGCCAGAACACAAACCCTTGGAAGTCAGTGACAAGGAGCCACCGTGCAGCGACGCCTCCGTTGGGGATTTTTGAGCACAAGGTGTCTCTGGGTATCATCACCCTCCCTTGGCTCCACTGGGGCCACTGCCACCTTCTCACTGCCAGCGCGACCGCAGCTGTCCCTTTAGGTCGTGCAACAGGGGTAGTTTTTGGAGTATCTTTGGGATACGTAACTAAATTCAAGACTTTTTTTAATTAAACAGACTTATTCTAAGTTGGGTTTAGAAAAGACTATGTAGCCACTACTTACTCCACATAAGCCCTGGGATTTCACCCTATTGCTCAATTCGCAGCCAGCATTTATGGACAGTTACGCTTTTTTGGGGAGACCTCGTGCTATTTAGAGGTTTTGAGCGAGGAGATGCTGTCACCCCCTCCTCTGAGCCCTCGTGGGGGCGGTGGGTGAGCAGTGCAGGAGCAGGAAAATCCCCAGAGACAGGGCACCTAGGGAGGTGGGGAGCTGCTGCCTGCACTTGTAACCTGCTGGCAGCTCCAGCAAAGTCCAGGGGTAGCAGATACCACCTTATTTTGGCCCAGGATGGTGGGATCTCAGTGAGGATGATGAAGAAACGCCCAGAAAGAGGAGCGTGGCTCAGCGGTGCTGCTCACAGCTATGTGGAGTTCTCCTGCCCACCCTGCAGCCTGTACCACCACCCCCCCAAAAGCTGCTTGGGGAGAGCATCAATAACACCAACCAGGGACATTTCCAGGAAACGACTTCCATTATAATTTGCCAATACGTTTGGAATAGAGATCACATCTGTCAAGGTTCATAAAAGTCCTACCAGAAACCACGTGGGGTTCTGCCTGGCAACGTGCTGGCTGACGGGGCCCTTTTCAGCTGGAGCTGCTGGGAAGTCCATGGGAGGAGAGCGTGTCCCCAGCCCACAGCTCAGCAAGGTGTAGGAACTTGCATTGCCTTCTCCCATTGCTTTTCAGAGTGAATCCTCCTGCCCCAGAGGGGATGGACAGACAGCCCCAAAGTCTGTGAAGCCTTTCTGACTTCACCCTTCTAGGAGAAAGTTCCAAGAATTTTTTTTCCAGGGAACTTTTTATAGAATGGTTTGGGTTGGAAGGGACCTTAAAGGTCATTGAGTTCCAACTCCCCTGCCCTGGGCAGGGACACCTCCCACCAGACCAGGTTGCTCCAAGCCCCATCCAGCCTGGCCTTGAACCCCTCCAGGGATGGGGCAGCCACAGCTTCTCTGGGCAACCTCTTCCAGGGTCACCCCGCCCTCACAGCAAAGAATTTCTTCCTGGTATCTGATCTACTAACATAAGCTGCTTGGATGCTGCAACCAGGCAGAAGGACAATCAAATGCCAATTGAAAGGGAAAAAAAGGACCATGTGTTGATGCAGCAGGAGCAGGAAAGCATTCCAGCTTTTTTAAGGGGTCTCTTCCAGCAGAGCCCCTGGAGCAGACACCACCAGGAGCAGGGCAGGGGTTGCAGACCATGTGCCACCAGTCCCCAGGGGTTTCACTGTGACCCCAGGCAGAAGCTGTCCCCAGCGACGCTGTGCCTCCCTTTTGGAATGGGAAAAGGCAGCTTCGAGTCATGCAAGCGACCAACACGTACTGCAAATTTTATTTTTATTTTCTTATTACAGAAACTAAATTAGCATGTGCCTACATCCCGATTAAAACAAATTCACCACCGCAGAAAAAGAGCATTTTTTATTTTTATTCTCTAAAGCACACCTGTGAACACAGAACAAAGTCTAGTATCAGTACATAAAAGCTTCTTCTTAGTGCACTTCTTCATTGCAGTTTCTCCATTAGTTTTTTTTTTTTTTTAAAAAATGATTACACCTTAGGTATTTATATATGCTTGCATTAAGCTTTGCATAATCTACCCATAACGCAATTCACCTGTAGAAGTCAGTTAAGAAGCTAAATCAAGAAGGCCCCTTAAAGTCTGCTTTATTTACAAGTTGCAATGGCTAAATTTTAAATACTTTACAGTCAGCCCCAGCACTGGCTCCCAATTCGAAGGATTAGTGCATTCCATGATTTCTTTCTAACTATTTTCTAGAGGGGATTAAGTCGCCCATACCTACAGCCATGTAGGTACCGCAACTACCTAGAGTTTATTTATTATTGGAAATAAACATGCTGACGAAAATATTTATAATGCTGAATGGCAAATGAGAAAGTCAAGCTTTAGGAAGAGGGGAGGGGTGTTTGGTTTTGTGCTGTGGTCATTGTCACCCGTGGAAAGAGCAGGAATGTGGGAGAAAAAGCAATTGAAGTCCAGAGCGGGGCCCTGGTTCCTGTGTAAAGGGAGCTTTATGTTCAGCTCTCCTTTCTCTCCTTCCCTCCCCTCTTCCACCCCATCTCCCCCAGCACTGCTTTTTTGTTCAATCATGGGGGCAAACTTCTGAACCCTGCTGCCACACAAATTCACCTCAGAAGGGAAGAAAATAACAACCTGTCTGCAGCCAGACCTGTTTTATCTGAATAAAAAGAGAGATCTACTCCTCGGAGTTCTACAGTTACTGCTGCAGGGGTTAACAAATGGGATGCACGTGCATTTATCTGCTCTTACATACTTTCAAAACCCAAATGGAAGGAAGAAATATCTGTGATTCAGTTAGGTCCAGAAGATATTTTTTTTTCTTACACAATAAGGTAGATTACGTAGCACATTCCAGGTTAAAAAAATTACAGTAAACATTCAGTAACTGGAATGCATATAATGTACAAGTACCATTACATTTACAAAGCTGTTCAGGACAATTTTTCTTTCTAGAATAAGCATAAAAAAGTTACAAGCTAATTCACAATAACTTTAGATACAATGTTATTAAAATACATTGATGTTAATCATAAAAATATTTTACTATTTACATGTACATCGTATAAACCTTAACAATAAGAATATGCCCATTTTAGGATGCCTTAAACAAATATTTAGGCAGATTGGCCCATTTTATAGTGCAGTATCCCTGTTTTGGTCTTCACACCATGAAACTGTACCAGATTCACAGTATCTTTGCTAGTGCTTCGCTAAAAGGCTTAAACTTTCTCTTATTTAAGAAACATTCGTTCATTACAAAGAGCCAGTTTTGTTTCCACTTTGTTTCTTATTAAATCCTACCCCTAAGAGTTCAGGACACTCTGCCTGGCCTTGTGCTATTTGGTTGCATTTCCAGATAAGGCTGTAATTCATTTCGTCAGTGATCACACTGTCCTGCTTGTAGTCCGGATGCTGCGCGATAAATTCCCTCATCCAGCGGGCAACTGTCATTAATTCTCCTGTGGGCAAGAGGAAGGCAAGTTTCAGTGGATACATCTAATTTAGCAGTATGACACCTGAAGCTCTATGCATTCTATACGCCATTAATGAATATTCCATGCTTTTGTAAGAAAAACATTCCTATATATATATTTTTTTTTTTTAATATGGCTAATCCGCAGGCATAATTAAGCTCAAATATCATCTAAAACCCATTCATCTGGGGCGATCTTCAACCTTTCAGATGTAAAGAGACAGTGTGGAGAGGAGTAGCTACTGGAACAGCTGTTAGCAACAGATTGTACAGCAAGAGGTCTCAAACATGTCATTTAATAGAGAATCTGGCTGAGACGACCCAACAGACACCACCTCTACGACTACAGATCTATAAAATTACTTCGTAGTTGACCCAGGCAACTCAGGTGCTACCTTTGTTCTGTCCACCTTGACTAATTAGTCTTTCTCCCTCAAAAAATAGGCAGGATCCCAATCATACCAACTGCTGGTTTGCACACCCTGCCTCTGCTTCACTTTGTGGTCCACAGGGAAGCCAGGAGGTGACACTTCTATCATCAAATGTGTCACCAAGTGGCACAGACCCCTTGCAGGACACCCACATCCCTATGAAGTAGCAGCTGGAGGCCGGCAGGACACCAGCCTTTAGGCTACTGAATCCTGCTCCTGAAGGCAGTGTGTGCAAGAAAACCTGAACTAGGACAAGTTTAAGGTACCTTTAAGGTAACAGTAGTAAGGGAACTTAAGGGAACAGTACGATGGTAGCCTGATGGGATGCTCAAAGGGCCTAGAAAAACTGCTGGAACCTCAGCTTCCTTGTAAGACTGGAAAGAGTCAAGGGCTGCCTTGACTTTCAAGAAATCTTTGGTTTAAGAATATTATAAAAAGCAAGAGGAACCAAGTTCTGGTAAGCTGGGAGGAACATATAACTGTAAAGTAAGAAGTATCCAAAACAGCTTAAAGATATCCTACCAGTGGTTTTGAGCAGGGGTACACAAACACAAATCAGAAAAATTGCAAAAAGTACAGGAAAGAAAAGCAGAACAAAAAAAGGTTATTAGAAATGTGTCCCTCAAAACCTTTAAGTCATGTTTTAAAGAAGCGAGGCCAGAGTTTACTCTTCTATATAAAAAGAAGGCATAAAAAAGAAAATATTCTCAAGCAGCATGATTTGTTGATGGCATGAAAAACTCCCATGAAAGCCTTCTCAAACCAACACAAAGCAGGGGCATGCAAGAAAACTGATGGAGCCAGAAGAGGAGTGGAGCATAAAGAGACGTTTTCAGACTAAAGGCTGCTGCGGCAGCGCAGGAGGAGACAGCAGAGCGGTCCATCTCACACCAACACAGACACCTAGTGGCCAGGCAGCTTCACCACTCCCATCCTTTGCACCTCCAGGGGGAACACAGCCCCCAGCTCTCAAAGAACATACAAGTAACAGGGAAAGGCACCACAGACCGAGGAAAGGTGAGAGAACCTCCAAGCGAGCAGAAACCAGACAAAGGGGACTGCCAGTTTGGAAGCAACAATGTACCTGAGAAGTTTGCAAGACCATGGATGTTGATACAAAAGGAGTACAGAAAAGCTTTGATCTACAACCCTGAGGCAACTGTGAAGAGCATTTCAGCTCGCAAAACTACAGGAATTAAATCTTTCAAAGAGCACATGATAAAACTGTGGTTTTTCGTATTGTATGACTTTATGGGGACCCAAAGTGTAACCACTTCAAGAAGGGTCAGGCAATGTTTGTGAATAGTCATCGGGCACTACGATTACTCCACCACCTTTGGCCAAGAAAGCACCTACACCCAGCCAGCCAGGGGCTGGGAGAGCCCACCAGGACAAGGATCCCTTCATGCTTGTTTTAAGCATCTTCCATCTTCAAACATCTGTTTTAATGCTGCTTAAGGACGAGGGGCAACGGGCACAAGTTGGAACATAAGAGGTTCCACTCAAATATGAGGAGAAACTTCTTCACGGTGAGGGTGACAGAGCCCTGGAACAGGCTGCCCAGGGAGGGTGTGGAGTCCCCTTCCTTGGAGATTTCCAAGACCCACCTGGATGCTCCTGAGTAACATGCTCTAGCTCTAGGCAATCCTGCTTCAGCAGGGGAGTTGGACTAGATGATCTCTATGGTCCCTTCCAACTCTAAAATTCATTGAAATTCAGTGAAATTCCATAAACGCTTGGTGGTTGCCAGCCAGTCTGTAGTCTCACTGAGTGGTGGCAGTCACGCCCCAGCTGGATGGAGACCAGGAGGGCAAGGACCCAGCTGAAGATGCGACTGAAGCGGAGGTGAACTATGTCAGGGCAAGGTTAAAGCCCCAGCAGCTGAGGTGCCAGTGTTTAACTCTCCTGAGTGCTGCTCTGGAGAGAAATCTGAAAAATGGCCACTCTTTGTGGACACGTGTCGTGCTAGACAGGCTGTGGTTAAAGAACATTTGATTTGAGATTGAGAGTAAACTGGAATAATCCAAAGCTCACAATTGAGAAACACGGTGGCACAGTAACACAAAACCTAATGCCTTTTATTCTGCGAATTCTGGTTCCTGTGAAACATCATTTAAAAATCATTTCAGTTCAGAGTTAAGATACAAACCCTAGACTCTTATCTACATGGCTCCCACACCTTTTCAGTCTCTGTAAATACACAAGCTGACTGTTGCAATGCCTGCAGCAAAGCTGCTCTTTGGAAGGGGAACAGCTGCCCCAGGGTGTTGAGCCCAGGTCATTAGCTCTTGGAAAAAAAAACAACTCTGATTTATGCATTTCTTGTTTTTTCAACAGCATTTTTCTGAACGGGGGAAAAAAATTACAACAACAAACAATGGAAGATTTGGAAAGCATTGCTATTTTGAGAGCTGATGTGCCTTAGACGTTGTCTTCCTGCCAGTTTCTCTTCCCTCCCTCAGTTAAGCCAAGCATCAAATCCCTTACCTGAGGGAGAGAAGCCTCCTACAAACAAGCAGCCTTGGGAAAGAACATTTAAAGCAAAAGCTGCAATTAATTAAAACTTTGTAACCTTCTGAAGTACTGAATTACCAGGCAAGAGAAAGCCCTGATTTCCCCCTCAGCTTTAAAAAGGTCTTTACAACAAGCTTCTTTACAAAAGCTCCTACAGCAATTTTCAAGAATTAGAAAGGAATGCAACACTTTTAAAATTTTTTTTTTCCCCAATTTTAAGCTAGTCTTGACCCATGAGATTAACGTTAACTGTCTTGCTAAATTTACAGCAAGGCAAGCAGACAAGGGAAGGTATAAAGCTGCTACAGACTGTGCTACGTGCCCAGTTCTCAATTCAAGTTTAGCTTGCATCTTTCACTCGTTATACTGATGCATTTTAAAAAGGAGCACAAAGAATCATTGTAACACCTGTCTTTAAAATTTTTTTTTTCCCCAATTTTAAGCTAGTCTTGACCCATGAGATTAACGTTAACTGTCTTGCTAAATTTACAGCAAGGCAAGCATACAAGGGAAGGTATAAAGCTGCTACAGACTGTGCTATGTGCCCACTTCTCAATTCAAGTTTAGCCTGCATCTTTCACTCGTTATACTGATGCATTTTAAAAAGGAGCACAAAGAATCATTGTACCACCTGTCTTTGAAAACACTGAACATGGAAAAAACAGGGGATGAGCCTGGTTTGCTCTGCCTTGAAGTTTTGCTACTTACAGAAGGGTTTTCTTATCAGGGAGCTAGGTCCCAGGCTCTAGCACACCAGAATTTAGACTTAGGAATCCTTTGAAGCAGCAGGCTTTGGAGTTACACCAGTAACACCAGGCTACCAGACCCAGCCTCACATCATCTTACAACACTCAAGTGACAGGCAGAGGGGATTAGTGTATCTGCAAACTACTACAAAGTGGACAATACGCTGCAAAAGCAGCACTAAGAGGTGCTGAAAAGAGAAATATTGGATTGGAGGTACAATTACAGCCTAGAGAGGAGTGTAACTGTATCAATTGCTCCTAATTGAAGTTATAAAACAGATCTCAAAACATTTATAACCAGACAGGACCAGACTTATGCCAGAGAACACACTCCAGTCCTTTGCTCCTATGACTGAACTAAGTGACAGGCAGAGGGGATTAGTGTATCTGCAAACTACTACAAAGTGGACAATACGCTGCAAAAGCAGCACTAAGAGGTGCTGAAAAGAGAAATATTGGATTGGAGGTACAATTACAGCCTAGAGAGGAGTGTAACTGTATCAATTGCTCCTAATTGAAGTTATAAAACAGATCTCAAAACATTTATAACCAGACAGGACCAGACTTATGCCAGAGAACGTGCTCCAGTCCTTTGCTCCCATGATTGAACACTTCACCAGCCAGCCACAGCTGCCACCAGTTTTACCCAACTGAAAACCAGAGAACAGCCCAATTACTGAGTAGAAAAACGCCAGGAAAATCAATATCCAAAAGCGTCAAACATACCAGATGCTCTCTTTTTTATTAACTTCAGGTAGTTTAGGATGGTGCACCTTGTGTCCACGTCCACTTCCATGTTTTCAAGATAGGAATTCAAAATTGGGATCAAACCAGGAAAGACTCCTTCCTGTGTAAGAGAACAGAGTCAGCATAAAACACGCTCAACCTGGTTTCTGGGAGGGCGGAATGCAGGGGGAAGTTGTGTGTTGCAGGTAGAAAGAGGCTATGACCTTCCCATTGATAATGGTATCAATGCTCATTAAGGTGTACTCCTCTGCGTCGGTGCCCGTCCCGTTCTGCGCGGAGCCACATCCATCCACAACAGCGTTCCCACCTTCACGGGTGACAGAGGGAAGGGAAGGAACAGTTAGAGGGCAAGAGATGCACTGAACACCCACAGCAGCATTGATCAGATTTCTTCTTGTCTTACCTTTGCAAATATCTTTTCTGAAGTAAAACATTCCCTGCCGAACAGCGTCTCTTTTCTGGGCCACCTTCATGTTTTCATCCACCTGGCAAAAGACGCGTTTCAGAGATTTAGGATGTTTTAGAAAAGTAGGATTCTCCCAAACCCTCACATTTTGGTCTTAGTAGTTGAAACATCTACTATGTTTCCTATCATTTCATCACACAAGGCCTAGGCGTGGAGATAAGTTTTATTTCATTCTTCAGGAGCCCCGGGGAAAACCACAAAGAGATGACGCTCTGTGAAATTAGGTCTCCAGCAAAAGACACAAAGGTAACAGTATTATGTTAGAACACGCTATGCTAATCTCTTAAATTTGGATGAAAACACAAGAGCAGCTGTGATTAACAGGTTGCATCCCATCTGGCAGACTTCTTTGCCTATTTGGATGCAAATTAACTGAGTACAGAGGAAGAAAGTTGCTGTTTCCCTAACCATAGTTTGCTGCTTTTATTAATACATTCATTGAAGTCTTCAGAAGAGTTATCACTGCACTAAATAAACTTTCAGAAACAGAATTCCAGTAACTTTGTACAGGAATTGTATCTATTCCATACCCAAACATCTGTTAGGAAACTAGACAGACTGCTAGTACAGAAGTTCTAAGTTGCAGGCTTTTTAAAAAGTCTACAAGCTACAAAGCACTAATTCATACGCTCCCCAAATGACAGAAGCATTGCTCTATCTTTTTGGATGGAAGATGTTGTCCAAGTTCTTTGGTGGGGATGTTCTCAGGGAATGACCACCACACAGCTTTTGGACGTTAGCTTTCCTGTCCTGCCTTCAGAAGCAGTGATACGATATCCCGAATTCTTTGCTTGACCTTTAATTAAAGGCCAACGCAAAAAATCTTCACTTACTACCTAACTTTTCATTTTATATTACGAAAGCTATTTAACACCCCAGGCTGTTTTGAAAGTTTGACAGAACTGCAGTCCTGGCTGATGGGAGCAACAACCGCCCTCAGACAGCAAAGATTAGCACGAGATTAGCCCATAAACCCGGATTATTTCACTGGAAAGAGGCAGGCTGACCAAGGGTTGTGCAATTCCGTGTTGCATTACCTGCCAAATTGCTTGGCAAGCTCAAGCAATTTTATGCCCCACTCCCAGCCCCCCCCAACTCTGCTGAGGTTCGTTCAGCACCCATCTCTTTTCCACTCTGAACCAGTATTCACTAGTTAAAAACGTTGCACTTTTGAGACATTCCAAATAACACTATAATTATGCACTCTACGTTATTGTTTACAAAGTCCAAACTCCCTGACATCAGGAAGATAATTTCTCCTTTTAGAAATCATACCAACTGTATGGGATGATTACTGTTAATTTACAACTTCAGTATTTTTCTCCATTTTAATTAAAAAGACTAAGGAAAGCCACAGGACACTACTGCTATGCTGGCAGCATTTTCTAGTATACAGTCTGTCGGAAGCCTTCTGCACTACAAGACTTTTTTTAAAGTTATTTCTAACAGTGCAGGACTATCTATTTAAAAAGACATTTTCTGGTCAGGTGCCTCAGAAAGAAGACGTGCAAGGGCAGTTTCACCCAAAACAGTCCAACAATTGTGAGGACAAAATTAAGGACAAAGAGCATTTTTGCACGGTTGGTTTGTCCAAACACAAGTCACAATTGCGATCAAAATCAGCAATATTTGTTTTCACTCAAATAGCGTGTAACACTAAGCACAGAATCATAGAATAGTTTGGGTTGGAAGGGACTTTAAAGATCATTGAGTTCCAACCCCCTGCCATGGTCAGGGACACCTCCCACTCCTTTCCCTCTCCACCAGATATAAACAAAATAGAGAATAAGAACAGGGAAGATAGGCAACAGCCATGTTCAAATAAATATATCAAGTTTTTATTTTGACATCCATGGATTATTTTCCCCACGTGCAAAATGAGGGAAGCCCTTTCCCAGTCTCAAAACAGTCCTGTGACAATGGTGTTTCTGTAGCAGACAGACACTGTTAGACACCACATAAATTCCCACTGTATTTATCTACAAGATTAATTCCATGAGACAGCAGTAAAATATTTGTTTAGTACTGTAGAGCTGAAATTGATTCAAAGTACTAGTAGAGATGAAAACTGACAGAAAGATAAAAAATGACTGTTCTGTAAGTGCACAAATATTATTTCCTAGCTTCCAGAGGATAAAAATCAACCTTGATGCAACTATGTCGCATTTAGCTCCAATAGATCTGATCTTTCACACTTACCTTAGACAAAGGAATGAGAAAATCCAGTTTATACGACAGAATCACTCTGGTTAGCAACACGACGAACACAACATACGCTGAATTCTCAAAGTCTGTTAACTGGACCTAGACACGAAAGGATTAAACTGCTTTAGTGGGAAGACACTCATGGAAGTGTTAAGTATCTGGGAGAGTTTAAAACAGTCTGACTGGAATATTCACGTTGGTACTTGCATTTACACACACACACACTACTGGAAGCAACGGTGATGCACGAGCTGGAATCATCAGCAGCATTGACTGCAAATGCACAGTGTGTGTACACACGTCAAACTAACCCTTTAATCCCATGCCAAAACACGCCTGCATTTCAAAAGACTGCCTAATAACCTGCACCTTCGGGCGCTCTGTGTAATTACAAATGTACAATAGCTTTTAAATTTCCACTTTAAAGGGATTAAATTCAGAGAGCTCAGAAACAGACAGCTGTAAAGTAACTTGTGAAAAAACAAAGCAACGACAGTGGAATTGTTCAGTATCAGGAAAAGTACTGGAGAAATATAGTCCCTAGAAGCTAAATGAGGCTTTGTTTACTGTTGCTTTAATACAAGCCTAATTCCTTTCCCCAGCAGCCCAAATCCATTAGCATGCTCTGCTGTGCTGCAGTGGATTCTCCTGTCAGTTACATTCCCACAGCCCATGTCTGATTAAACACTGCTGTCCACTTCACTCGCATCCAGCGGTTCAGAAGGGAGAAAACACAGCACAAGTAATAAGGGTTTGACACTGGATGGCAGAAAGCCTGGTACTTTTCCACTTCAAATGAACCCACGTGCCCACCGATGCCTTCCTCACCTCCATAGGTCTGAATTCCACTCTCCAGCCAATATCTGAATTTGGAGGGGGTGGCTTAAACCTCATCGTCTGCCAGTTCGTAGATTGAATATTCTGCAAAGCACATGAAATAATCTGTCACAGTCAAGATATGCATCACTCTATAATATAATCAAAGAAAAATAAGCAGATAAGTAGAGGCATAATATTTTCCCTGGAACAGCCCATAAAGTTAGAAGCGCTTTCAAACAAAGTGGCATGACTTCTATAAACCACAGCATTAAGTACCCATCCTCGGAGCAAATATGTTACACTTTCTTAGGCTATTTTGTTTGAGGATTATGTATAAAATACTAGGGGCTGAGATTTAGCTGACTTTTTTTTTTTAAATGAGGGGTTGATGCATCTCAAACTAAAGATACCTAATATTACCATAGCTATTATTTCATAAAGCTGTGTAAGAGATATTTATATGAAAATGCCATATAAAACAGTATTTAGAAAGCCATAAAAATAGATGGTTCCCCGTAACACTTTTATACATAGCTACAGTTTGGGCTCTTTATATTTTATTGGGTTTAATGTATAAGCCACCACCTTCTCCTAAAGAAATGATAAAACAAAGAAATAAAGGTGCTTATAACTGCCAAGTCATATGCTAAAGAACTAGCTGAAGTTAAACTCAGGAAAAAAATATCTTAACTATTATAGCCATTCTCCAATGAAGCAGTACTATAAAGAATAAGCCATTTTATGTATATATTTATTAAATTCCTCTAAATCAGACACAACCTCAAAGTGGTCGGATTCATTTGCATCATCTAGATGTATTTTCTCCTCAAACAAAGTCAATGGGTCTCGAATGAACAAGTGTGCAATATGCTGTGCCAAAAGGTGGTCAATACCTACAAAATGAAAATTCAAACAAACAATTCACACATAGCAAAGCAGGTTCTAGGAAATTATTTCTTTTACAAGACTGAAAACATCCAACTCTGCAATGCTACCTCAACCCACCACATCCTGTTAAAGTTTAAACGATGATTTTTGGGAAGGAAGGAAATGATTAAAGAGAAAAAAAAATAAAATCAGAATAGGTTCTTGCTTGGAAATGGCAGCTGAGTATTGGTGTGGCTGCTATTCTTCCTGTTTCCTGATGCACCTCTATGCCATGTTTCCTATATCAATTCTGCTCTCTCCACAAAGATAAAACATTAATGCATCAAACACTGAGCTTCTCAAGCTGGAATTAGGACAGTTTCTGTTACAAATGAGTACTTATGGGAAAAAAACCAACCTCTCAAGACCACGCTACACAGATACTTCCCGAGTAGGAGTCACTCTGAGGGATGCACAATGATTGAAACAAACGAGAACAAAAACATAAAATATCCCCACACGCTGCAAGCATAATTCTTAACCTGCTCATAATGAAGCAAACACTTACCTTCCTTTATTAGGTGCTCGTAGATATCTTTGTCTATTGTCAAATCAATGTCATTGTATTTCTCACCACATTCAGATAGATAACTGTCTATGGAATCATATCTGGATTTACTGATTCTATAATGGTTGTTCTTCAGTGGCTATATAATTTAAGAATACAATATTTTAACAGCTTGTTAACAATGATACCTAAGTTTTGCTCACTAATGACACTTATGTGAGAATTATATCCTGTTTAAAACACCCTACAGCCTCTATTAAAATTAGTCAAAGCATGAGTCTTAAATAGGCTTAATAGAAAGCGATCTTGGAATTATGACTATGTTGTTTGCAGACGTATGTATCCGAGTGAAAAAACAGTCATCACACATTGACTAGAATTCACTACAAGTGGAAACATTTCCCTGATGTAACATACTATTACCCCAAGTACCTGGAAAGCATTATTATACCTATTGCATCACATACCAATACAGTTTCACTATGCACACATTGTTACAGATGCTTTTCAAATATTTCTTGAACTACCCATTTTATAAAAATTAGTAGAGATTTTAAAAACTACTTATTGTTATTTTCTGTCATTTTCTAAGTGCCTTGAATGCCAATTCCCGCTTGGAGAAATTCTTTAAGTTCAAGTTCTGACAACTGGCTCTTTCCACATGGTTCTAGTTTATAATACTGGATTACTCAGCAACACCTGCTATTTAATGCAAAGCAATTTCTGCTTTTTGGGCTCAAGCCCAGACTGCAAAGTTTCATCACAGGGGGACCTTTTCAGCAAGCTGTGGAGGAGTGAGTGCACTTCTACTGGGATTCCCTAACTAAAATATATATATATATTTATATACTAACATAAACTGTACAACCAAGGCGAGTCTTTACATCATCTCTCCTGTCTTTCCAACAAAGACACGTTCCCTCATTAGGGATGCTGATGAGCATAAGTAGAAATTGATACTAAAGAAATTTTAACATTTTGCCTGAAAAAACCCAGGCATCTACTACCTAACGTCACTTACCTCTAGCCCCCTCTCTTCTCTCGTTCGATCATCTACAGATGCAGATATCACTCCCCAACGACAGTCAATATCAGACACGTAGCCTCTGTAGAAGGGAGATGCAGCACTCAACGCCATCTAAAATAAAGCAGCCTGATATGAAAACAAAGGACCAGCCAAGGAACCAAAAGCAAAATACAACCCCACTGGAAAGGGAAACTTGCTGGTCCAGAAGTAACTGAAATATATGCTTCAGTGTAACGTACAGCCAAAGCCCACACAACCACAAATCTCTCAACTGCTGCCTCTAGAAAACCCCCTTATGAAGGGTTAGTATTTATGAAGTAGCATCTGACTCTCTCCAGATTTATTACTGCTACAGATCAGTGTTTAAGGAGCACAAAGATGATACAGGTAGAAGCAATTTTGTGACAAATCAGCAAGCATTCTGCTCGTGCACTGCCAGACTCCATTAGCTCACCTAGCAAGCTTTTAACTTTTTATTTTTGTTTGGCCAAGCACCTTAGCGGCACAGCTGGAACATAGCTCACCCAGAGCAGGATCTGCTCACCACCCAGACTGCACCACTACTTTATAACACCTGCTAGAAACACCTGCTTATGACCACGTGCTCACAAAAGGAACAGATTTAAACAATTTAAGATGAAACCCAGACCAGAGTTGAAAAAAGTAATTTTTAAGGAGCAACTTCATCTTGTTTTAATGAAAAACCACCCCAAATGTATTTCTAGAAATACCCAACAAGAGTCTCATGCATGTGGGAAGAAGGGCAGAAGAAAAGAAACAAACATCATCTGTTTTGTGGTGTCATTTGGACAGTAGATGAATCACTGCTCATGTGACAATCTAGCAAGAGACTGACTTCTCCTACAGTACTGAATTTGAGAGTAGCATTCAAGTTTTTTTAAATTTAGATTTTATTTTTTTTTTTTCGACACATAGTGGCTTTTAAACAACAAATAGCTGATGTAATAGAAGTCCATTACTTACCACAATGGGACAGATTGTTGCTAGCTGATCATAGAGATACCTTGCTTCAGAAATGCTGCAAGCCTGGAATGTTACCTGGGAGAAGAAGTACGATTGCTATCACAATTTCTATAACCATAATGCAAACACAGCCTTCCTAGATTTAGAATCAATGATATAATAAAGCAATTTAAATATCAAGAGTTTGAAGGTGGGGTTTTTTCTTTGGTTTTTTTTTTCCTTTGGGTGGGGTTTTTCGCACAGGTTCCCACACCCCAATTCTTGGACAAACTTTTGCCCCATTTATCAGCTGCATTTAAATCACAAGCTTCTTTCCATACCATTCCCATCTTTGTTAAAAGATTTCAGACCACAATGTTTCAGCTTTGAGGCTAAATATACCAACACTCACCAGAAACAAATAAAACTGAGTTAACATCTACAATACACATGGGTCAGTAACACACCTTCAGGAAATAAGCCAGGAACTAACTAAGAACAACAGTCAGAAAGTACTTTAGATGTAACATTTCCTTTTAAAGAACACTTCAAGACGCCTTTGTTTGATCCTGCCAAACTGCCAAAAGTAAGTAACTTTTATTTTTTAAAAAATGTCAAGTTTTGCCTGCATTAGAGACAAGGACAGAGCAAAACATGGAAAGAAATGTTATTTGCAGAAGCCATTAGCGATGTGGAAGCAGATTAAAAGCCTCTTTCCTTCTCTGCAGTTTATGCACTTAAAGCCAGAGGATAACTTAGGTGGCAGTGTATCCCTGTATCACTATCATAATACCATACAACAGGCTTCAGCCCCAAATCATCATTACTGCTGGCTGTGCTGAAGAACGCCAGCCAAGCACAGATTTTCCTCTTCTACAGATTACAATTAGAGTCCCACAAAACACACTGAAGCTCCAAGTTTTAAAAAAAAAAAAAAAAAAAAAACAAAACACAAAAACAAACCCACCAACCAACAAACAATTCCCCAAAACAAAAAAAAATCCCCAGGTCACTCATGGGCTCAGTGGCAGGCTATTTTTTTTATTTATTTATTTTTTAAGAAGGTAGAGGGAATGTGGGATTTGCGTTGCAGCCACCAGTCGTTAAAATATCTGAAGTTAGAAAAATGCTGTGTGGTAGAGAAAGTGCTTCTTCTGTATCTATCCTTCAAGTGGATATCAGAAAAATAAAACACACACTTTTTTCAAAAAGACAGGACTATTTAATTCTCTTGCAAAGAAGCAGCTAAGTATGGTTTCTCATCACTGATTTTGGACTTCTAGCACACAGGAGCGCAATGGTTTTGCCTTGTCCTTCCCAGGGGCAGCACCTCCCACCCCACCATCATCAAGGGCTGTCCCAACCGAGCTCATCAGCACATTATTTATAACCTCAGAAACACAGCAAACAGAGGTGTTTGATTACAAGATTCTGTGCTGGTTACAAGAATGGGGAGTAGTAAAATGGTATTCCGTAAAAAGAACTTTAATGTATTCTTTAACAAGTTCATACAAGGACTGAAGGATGTATGTCTGTATGTCTTTTATTCATATTAAGTAAGAAAGAGATGGTACGAAACAGACTATATCAAACTTTACATCTTGTAAAAACAAGCAGTATTACATACACTTTACTACTTCATTACCCTTTGTGACAAGAATTCATACTTAGCTGCTGTCCAGATCATTTATTCAGCTTTTGCAATTTCTCAAAGGGAAATGCTTTGAATGGGGTTATTTCTGCCCGTGCTGTGAAACAAGAAGAGCTAGGAGAATTTCCTTTAATCCCCTAGAAACTTCACACTAGCTTCTTCCTACCTTGCTTCCAAGATTTCTGTGGTAACAGGCAGGTTTTATCAAGTCAAATACATGGCTACTGCCTAAACCATCAGCCCCTAACATGAGCTTACTATGATAGAGAAACATTTAAAACAGATATCGGAAGAATTAAAGCGCTCCCAAGATACAGCAGATGGATTTAAATGGAGGATAATGTAAAATAGTAGTAACTCAGGCAAATTAATGAAAATGGTAAGAAGTGGGCAAGCATTAATGGCAGAAAACAGAACCAAAAAATGTCTCCCACCACGCAGTAACAGAAGACAGCTGGATTTGGTAGATTCATGGCACAAGCAGTGAGAAGATGACTTTCTAGCAGATAGCTAAAAATATTTAAGGATGAGAAATTCTATACAGGAGTTCATGTTGTTTGTAAATAAAATTACACCGGTGAAAGCTATTTATTTTTAAAGATATTGCAATAACTTCTTGTCACTCCTTGCTTTTGCTGTTCTATGAATGGGTAAGAGGGAAAAAACCCAAAATGAATAACTAAAAAAATCCCACACATTCCTGCAAGATAGCTCAGTTTCCATTCCCACAGTGTCCTTTGGTCATGCCTTAAAAGAATACCACAGTGAAAGATGGTCTTTCACACTTGAAAAGAGCTGGAGTTCCAGGAGAAGGTGCATGATCAAACAGGTTTTGACCAGTTGAAGAAACCCTTTCACCAAGGCACCATGACATTTGAGTATTAACAGAAAATAAATGTAATGCAAACTAACAAACCTGGATTTTGAGACTACGTTACCAGGGACAAGATTAAATTTGTTGTTTTATTCCCCCTTTTGCCACACCAGTTGAATTACACTAGAGAAATTATACGTAAGGCAAATCTTAAAGGGAAGTGTTTAGGGAAGACAACATTCAGTAACATCTTGAAAGCAGATAGACTTTACCTGAAGACAACAGTTTCCCATTCCAAACCCCATAGCATCCATGTAAATATAGTCTGGCTTTGCTGCTTTTGCTGCTTCTCCATCATCATTAGGAAACTTTTCAATAAATGGTGATGGCGTGTTCTTATCCTTAAATACTGTGTGGAAAAAGCAGGCACTCAGTAACCCGGAGCATTAGATTGATCAACTACTTAGAAAAAGAAAAAAAAGACTGAATTTACTTACTTGGTACATTTATCACAACCTTTTCTCCTCTTCGGTGACGAATGTTTCTGGTCAGTGTACTGTAACACAAAAAAAGAGTTTGCTGAAGTATCTGACAGTTTCTCTTCATGCAAATGTTTTCTAAATTAGTTTCTCAGCCAATTCTCAGGGTTTCAGAATGTCAACTTTCTATTTATTTTAAACATTTTACTTCAGGATACTTCTAGTTGAAGACAGACTATAACAGATATAATATCAAGTTTTTCTTCAGTAAAGTCATTCTTATTTTGATGGACTTCAGGTTTTTACTTCAGGCTACTGACCTGAAGAATACAAGGGTGAGCAAGAAGGCATGCTTGGTTTTTAAACAGAGCGATTTTCATTCTCCAAAATCTCACCTTACAACGAAAACCCCTCTCAGACCATACAAGTAGTCTGACACCATGCTCAACTTCACAGTAACTAGGGGAAGTTCCCCAGTACACTGCGACGTTGCTGTGACGTACCCGAGGGAGAGATGGATTAGCTGTGATGGACGGGCTCAGCCATGGCATTTTAAAACTTGAAACAATTCTGCAGTACCATAATCAACACCTTTTACCCAATAATGGCATTATTTTCTTAAGTCACTTTGACAGAAAAGAGGTGTCACCACAGCCATCTCTGTCCATGCCTTTGTGATATCTGCAGCAACTAGCCACGTAGCACCCTACTTCAGCAATGGAAAGAAGCTGGAGGTACTACTATGATATTTAGGTACAGAAAAGCATTCAGCTCCTCATTCACACTCCCAAAATACTCTTACCTAAATCTAGGATGCTTATTGATGGCTTCATCTGGAAAAAAGAGGGATTTTGAAGCTCCTCCTTCTACTGGCGTTGGCTTATATTCCGGCAGTGTAAACCCAGGACACCCCAACCTGTGTAACACAACAATGAGAACCAAGCTGTCATGAAAACACACTGCAATTTTAAAATGGTCAGATAATCAGAGATAATGACTCTAGTAGACAATAGAATAAAAAGAGACTTTTCTTAAAAAAAAGCACACTTGCATCTACTGCAAGTATTTCTGAAGTGCTTTTCAAGACTGCTGCCTGTGCACGTGGAATTGCCAGAAAGAGGTCTTAATTAGTTGCCACTAAAAGGTCAGTGCTTGCCAACAACCAGCTTCCATGGTGGTTGTTTTTTTTTAAACCACTACTTTATCATGGGACAGTAAACATGGACCTTTTCAGTTGCAGAAGCAAGAAACTCTACAGTATTATACAGAGTACACACTTGCTTTACTGTTTTAACATCTGTTATTAATACTGATATGCAGCATTCTGTGTCTTAAACAGTTTCTCCAGAGGGTACAGGCAAACATTGATTGCTCAATTAATTTATCCAGCTCTGCTCCCAACAATCTACCACTGTTAAAAAGACATACCTAACTAACTCTGTAAGAACTGGAGTCAGTTTCAAGTGATACACACATCCCAAGTCTCACAGCAGTTTGCTATTTTGGAACTTTGAAAGACCCCATAAGTGAGAGAAATGAAATAAGCAAAGAAAAAATTACACTATTAGGTATAAAATGCTGACATATCAAGTAATTCAGAATACAACCTTCTCCTTTGGAACCTCCATTTTAAGTTTAATACTCATCTGAAACAAGTATAAGTAGGCTTTAAGTACAATTGAGTCAAAAGAGCATTTGAGAATCATAGAATCATAAAATGGTTTGGGTTGGAAGGGACCTCAAAGATTGAGTTCCAACCCCCCTGCCCTGGGCAGGGACACCTCCCACCAGAGCAGGTTGCTCAAGGCCACATCCAACCTGGCCTTGAACCCCTCCAGGGATGGGGCAGCCACAACAGAAGTTGGAGGCAAAGTTGCAGAAGATTAATTTCTCCATGCTGCACAGTATAAAGGACAAAGACTGTGCTATCTCAAGAGGTTATAGTATTTGGACATACAAAAAGGCTTAGCTGATAACAATTACAAGCAAACCACTCAAAATACTAGGAAACACTCACATTTCTGGAAATATTATTTATGCTCAACATGTATGTCACTATTGCTTTCTTCTTCCTGGTTTAAGAATAGAAGTTGTCCTACAACATCTAAACCCAACTTTATTACTTATGGAAGTGCAACATTATAAACTGCATCGCCCAGTCCTCAAGAAATAAAACGGCTTTCATGTCCAGTAGCAAGGGCTCATGAATTCAGCAACTAGAGATACTCATTTAGCTTCAAAGGTAATATTTTTTAATATTTAAGCATTTTCAGGGTTGATCATTTTTAACCGAGTTATTTTAATTTAAATAAGCCTTCTTTACCATTCATCTATCAGCACTCTGACAAGGTTTTTTGTCTTCTCAGATTTTTTTTATTATACACACACGTATATGCGCAGATGCACACAGACATATGTACATGTTATTGTACAGAGAATGTAGGAAAAAATCCAAACCCACAAAATCTCAGAAATACACGTTAGCAAGGCTCCAGTCAAACCAACAAGGACTTGAACGGCAAGATAGCAAGAGGCAGAAATAAAATAAATAGCTTAGGGAGAGCAGTCTCTGAAGGATGAAACTATGTTTGGGATGATCCGTAAGTAATAAAGAAACTATATTTCATTATTTACTGGGTTTCACTGAAGTCCAATATATTGCTCCTACAGTGATGTAAGAAGTATTTATCTGTATCTATAAAGTAATGAACCACTCCTCTCCCTTTATTCTTCACAAGACTGGGTCTAAAATGTTCATATACAAGATTAATGAAATGACAATCTATTTGTAAGGTTGCAGGGCAAAAGAAGCTTAGCTCTGTAACACACCGAGAACTACTTAAATGTTGGACTTCAAATAAGCATTTATTCCTTTAAAGATATCTAATATAGCTCCTATAAAGAGGAGCAAAATTTAGGGCCATTGCATTCTATACTATATAAAAACCAGCCAGTAAGGCCAGATGCTTCCCTTCTACTGCACAGCAATTTTTTACTATTTTAGGCATAGCTATCTCCATTCATTTGACTGACCAAGCTAGTTAGAATGAACATCATAAATCCCTACTGAGAATTATGTTTGAAAGGAAGGTCAAGAAGTACTGTTTCTCCTAGGTAAT
The DNA here is from genome assembly GCF_001431845.1 of Calidris pugnax. NCBI lineage: Eukaryota > Metazoa > Chordata > Aves > Charadriiformes > Scolopacidae > Calidris > Calidris pugnax. Next base: position 839,999 of record NW_015090902.1, on the reverse strand, counting down.
GAAGTACATCCTAAACTTCATTTCTTCCAGAATCTCTTTACAACAATAAAAAGGAGAAAATCTACTCTTTGTAAGGGTGTTATGAACCCAGGAGAGGTGCACGCCTTTCTAGATTCATGGTTTTTTTCAATAAGTACAGTATTACAGAAGTTTTAAGTCTTCATTTTGCAAGGACAATCACATTCCTGTTCTACTGTGGGGTACAAGCCACCAAAATAAGTTTGCATGTGCTTGAGTGGAAAAAGTAGTGTTAAAAAATAGATCAGTTAACTGTATTTTACAAAACTGCTATTTATAAAGATCAAAACCTGCAAAATAGGTAAAGAGAAACCTTTTATATATTATTTGCCTTATCAATTCACGATGGCAGACCTATCTACATAAAATACTTTGTTACGAATGTATAGGTATTCTCTCCTAAAACAAAAGTCATCACAGTTTAGAAGTAATCTATAAAAGACGCTAATTTGTTTGTCTCACTGCAATAAAAATTTTAGAAGACACAACCAGAACGTTAAGTCAAATTATTTTGATTGAATCATATTTTGCTTGGTTGCATTGTACAGCTTAGCTATATGCAATAAGGAGAAAAAACCCAAAAGAATAATAGGAAATGGGAAACACAACATTATGACAACCATCTCACCTTGGAAATGATGTCACAGTGCAAACAGCCTCATTTTCTTTGAGCACAGAAGCAGCCTCTTGACGTCTTTTCCTCATGTTGTCTTGCACAGTGTTGAATTCAGACATGGTTCCCCCATACGGCTGCCCAGGTGTCCCTTCAATCATATAGCTTCCATATTCTGGTCGCCAGAGTGTTGGGTGGCTAAAATAAAATAATATCCTCGTTTAAATATTTCTACAACTTCAAAAAAAAAAAAACCACCCCAGATTATTTGTGAGGATTTCAGAAATAAATGCAACCTGCAAGAAAAATCTCCTAAAGCTGATTCTCTGATGGAGTAACACAGAGAATGTTCCAACGTACTTCACCGCCGGGAGGCAGTGAAAAGAACTTAAGGCACACTTTGACAGTAGGAAGTGTTGCTGTACAATGCAGTAAGTAGGATTTGCCTATATCAAACTGCAATTGCCTTTAGTATCTGTCTCAAGCCTTGTTTCTTTGGGTTTTAACTGAAAGCGGAAAATACAGAATATTCAACTTCTTCCACAGTACAAGGCAAGGCAAAAGTTATGCTCAATTTCTTCTTTCTACTGCCTGTGAATACGCAGTCCTGTTTCACAAATTTATTAGGTTAAGAAACTAAATTAAGTCACCCCTGAAACGTAATACCTTCCCATCCCCTTGTGAAGCTGTACCATCTCTATGGAGGACACTCTAGCAGAGGCTGAGCCACATCTCCCCTACTGCTCTTCTGGCAGTAGCAGTTTTGAGTCTAAAAGCAAAGGGATTCCTTCTTGCAGGCTTTCAATAGTCCCTCTACCAGGGAACACAGACAGGGAAGCCTTACTGGAATATGAGGATAAGGTACCTGGAAAGGAGGAGACAGGCCCAGGGCACAAAAGCCATTCATTGCAAGAGCAGAGTTTCTCCACCTTCCTGTATGCTGTGACCAGCTTTTGTCTCTTCAGCCAAAGCACTTCACTGTCTCTGCTCTCATTTCTCTGCTGCCATCAGTTAAAAGGCAACTCACACTTCTCTGGCTAGTTGAAGCAGAGATACGATCCAGTTATTCCTGAAAACTCCATGGGAGAGGGTAAGGAAGAACTGTCCTGCCATCCTCACGCCTACCTTCCTAATTCTGCCAAAAATGGGAGAGTGCTCCTACAGACAACAGGCTTCTCAGGAACACAGGGGCAAGTGCACACACAAAACCAGAGCAGGACAAAAATATCCAAACTGCAACTTCAATAGGCTTACTGTGACATCCTCCTCTTTTTTTTTTTTTTTTTAAAGTCATAACACAAAGTGCACAGACTGTGTGCAAGTGTGCTCAAAATATTTCACTGATATTTTCAGATAAAGCCGGGGTGCAGGAAGTATCTGCGGCTTACAGTTTCACCAACAGCATACCTGAAAGTTAAGCTTCATTTACAGAATTCTGTACAGTATCATAACAGGAGAAAAGAAAAAAATGAAACAGGAAACAGCTACTCACTTGGGGTTTACCTTCTCCCCCTTGTCTTGCAGCGTTTGAAGAACTTCTTCACCGCAGAGCAGCAAGCGCACTTTCTTATTCTCATGGTCAAATTTTACTAACATATATTCCACCTTGTAAATAATAAAAAAGAAACAAACAAACGGTAAGATTTTGCTCACATACAAACACACTGGCCCATGATTTTAAGCATCAAGTAGAAAAATAAAAGGGACGTCAGACTGAACTTTATCTCTACAGAAGCTTATAGACCATCACTAACTGTGAACACAGCAAATACCACCACAGGAGATGGCTGGATGCTTATTTCACCTTGATTAAAGAATTTGAATTCCTTGAAACCGGCCTTGAAAAATTTCCCCCTCCATTTCTAATTGTGGATATTTTGCAAAGATTCCCAAGTTTGTAATCGCCTCTGCATTATTTTTCAGACAAAAAAAAATAAATTTAATTCCTATGCAAGCTATTAACCACAACCATCTTTCTGTCATCCCATGAGCTACAGTCTCTGCTGATGACAAAAAAAACAAAACAAAGTAAGAGTCATTCTACAAACAAGCCATCCACTTACTTATCGGAGCTATTTAAGACTAGCAGCACAGAGCCAGGGAAAGCCCCATCTGGAACACCCTCATGTCAAACTTTCTAATCTCCACACGTACTTGCTATCAAAGCTCCTGTGAAGACTTTTAGAGCGTTGCCCAGCACAGCAACCAAACAGTTTTGATTTCTGGCTGTGCCTAAAAATGCATCCACTGGTACTTACCAAACACCACTGCTCCAGCCCCAGGAGTTCAGATTCATGCAAGACTCCGATGTTAAAGCTGCAGCATCCCAACTCATCCCAACTCATCCCAACCTCTATTTTGTACAGAAGTCTGGTGCGTACAGCAAAAACAGCTTGCCAAAAGCACAGGAAACTTGTGTGGTGTTTTCCAGCACGTGGTAAGTGGATTTGTGGGCTTTGTGTTCTTTGGTTGCTTCAGTGCTCATGGAAGAGCTAGTGCCAGCTACTGTGACAACAAATACAACCCTCTGCTGGGACTTGGGATTAAATCACAAGCAGCATTATCCAAGAGCATTTGTAATTCTACAGAATCTGATTAGACACAAACTCTGGAGGGACTAGTTCAGCAATTATGTATATTCTCTGTATTTTTAAGATTAAATTTTAATCCCCTAAAGAAAAATAATGATTTCTAGTTCCTGTGCAAGACAGTATCTCTTTGTGTAGTATATTTTGTGGTTTGTGTGTATTATGTATGTATTATTGTGTCATAATACACAATAATCTACCTGACAACTACAGACTATAGCTAACCAGAATGCGCTCCAGCACTGATTTACTTCTTATCTAGTACCAGTCTCTCCAGTGGCCCCTTTTTATTGCCAGTAATCATGGACTTCTCTCATACCTTCCCGTTTCCTACTGTGCTCAGCACCATTCCTGCCTGCTTTGGAAAAGCATCATTCTCACTCAAACCCAGCCTGAACTAGAGGCTGGTAGCAGAAGAGAGGGCAAAGGAACCTCAGCTACCTCTGAGACACCCCAAAGCTGAACATTTGCCCACCATTACGTGAGTACGTCACTGTGATTAGCCGGCTGTCTTAAAAATCCCCCTCCAGATCTAACTGCAATGATACAGTGGTGTGAACACTGCACTTCCCTATAAATCCTGTTACAGATTTCACAAAAGAAAATAAGCCAAAAGCATAAAGAAACATTAAGCCAAGGCAGCAAAACCAAAGAAATCAAACCGTTTCATAATCCCAGTGCAGTACTGAATATATTGCATTTATGCATCTACCTTTAGAAACAATTACTACTCTTGCCTCCGGAAACACTGACTACATCTTCAAAGCTGTCTTAACACACAGAAGATCTGCCATTAATTTTAATAAGAAAAAAACCAAACCTTTAGACAGCTGCCAACAATTCCAAGTAACCCACACAGTGTCTTGCCAACAGAGGGACTGACTGAATGGGCATCCTTAAAGAATTTAAGCTTATCAAAAGATTTAGCCTACAGCTAGAAAGAAAGAAACAAATTCCGAGTTCACAGGTTTTTTTACATTTAACTTCAGCTCGTCATTCCCAGACGTCTCACATTTTCTATCCACAACAAAGTTCAGAGAATTGCAGCCAAGCTGAAAGCATCTGCACGCCTGAGAGAGCTTCAAGAGCCTGAAAGCCAAATATGCAGGGTTTCACCCAACATTCATAATTCATCATTTTGCCCAGCTCTTTTTGAGCTCGCTCTTCTTCCTAATTTTAACTAGTCTCCTTGGCAAGCAGCAAAACGCATGCCAGGTCAAATTACTGCTGCAGGTGGCTGACGAGCAGCCTTGCTGGGGAAGTGCATCTTGCCATGGTAAGAGAGGTGGCCACTCGGGACCTGTGTGCCCACCTGGTGCTCTCACCCCGCAGCAAACCCTATGCATCTCCATCCTCTGTCCCACACGTGTCGCGAGGCTGAGGAGGAGGAGGAAGGGCAGCCCCTCAGCTTCTCCCTGCAGACAGACACGTTCCGCACAGCTTCGGTGGGCAGAGCTCCCCGACCAGCCCAGGTCTGGGTGGCTCACAGAAGTGCTGTGGCACCACCCCAGGGGAAAGAACAAGAGTCAGGCCAGCGAGGTTGTAAAGCAAAAGCTGGAAATACACACACACACACAGCAAGCCTAAGAAAATTGTTCAAAGTTCAATGCATTAAAAAAGCAAATAAATTCTCAGTTAAAGCAAATAATCCGAGCATAACAGATCTACCCATGAGCCAACACAAAGGAAAACTATTCTTCACAGGCTTCCTTCCTCCCAACTTGCAATGTACTGCACCTACAAAGTACGTGCTGTACTCCCACTTAGGAGAGGGTTCTTCACTGTGAGGGTTGTGGAGCACTGGAACAGGTTGCCCAGGGAGGTGGTTGAGGCCCCATCCCTGGAGATATTCAAGGTGAGGCTTGACGAGGCCCTGGGCAACCTGGTCTAGTTGGGGGTGTCCCTGCTGACTGCAGGGAGGTCGGGCTAGATGACCTTTGGAGGTCCCTTCCAGCCTGACAATTCTAGGATTCTATGATTTCCACGCCAGCTCCACTCCACCACTGTATCTTTAGGGACAGGTATGCACCATCAGCTTGCCGGCAGGCAGGACGGCACCCCAGAACAGCATTACTTCACTGGTCGTGATTATTTCTCACACTTGGCTACCAAGAAAAATTCTTTGACGTTGCCTCTGCAAATCCAACCGCAAGCGATGCCTTGAAGCCCCTCAACTGAGGAGGAACCAAACCACTCTCCATTCATTCACCAAAACAGTTGGGCTGGACATGCCCGGTGGCAAAGCGAAAGATGACTGTTCTCTGGAAACGGGTAAGCATGTCTGAAATTGTGTCTGAATGCCTGAGTTGACCATAATTGCACATATTATTTCTTTTTTAATTAGCGTGCTTTATGCAGAAGATATATCAGTCAAGCAACTCTTTAGTAGCAGTTCTAAGGAAAAAGGACAAAGTCGACACACGTCCCACATACGATCCAAACGCTCGCCTTGGCAGTGGTCTGCCTTCCAATATCAAAGTCCTTCCTTGCACACTCAATTCAACCCCATCGTGCTAAGTACACTGGGAAAAATACCTATGTAATAGTCGAGAGCAAAGCCTCTGCCCCAGAGTTGATGTTAAAATCCTTTCAACATTCAAAGTATTTGCAAGAGGTCTTTCTGCATATGAACACACAGGTGAGCAGACTGTCTGGACTCTGAGAGGCCCAGAAGTAAGGTGCTGAGAAGCTTATAGAATAGAGGAACACAGTTTAAGAATGATCTGAGGAGAAGCTTACTTGAGAGGAAAGCAACCTAAGTCTGTACATTCCCTAGCTGTGAAAAACAGATCCCTGCATTCACCTTTCACCACACTCCTGATCATCCACCTCAGCTGTGGGTGCCCCATCACTGGAAGCCATTGGAAGTGTTCCAGGTCAGGTTGACAGGATGGGGCTTTGAGCCCACAGCAGCGGGGTTGGACTAGATGATCTTCAAAGGTTCCTTTGAATCCAAACCATTCTGTGATCAGACCTGATCACAGGTGACACATGGACCACTGCTTTTCCCCAAGATGTTTTCTTCACCTTCCACTGGACAACTACTGCCACATGTTCTTGGAGCAATTGTAGCTGTCTCCTCATACATACCTTCCCTCAGGCCTTGAGCTTTAAGAGTAATTGGAATTTTTTCCTAGACACCCAATGAGGTCATGGGTTTTGTTTAGTATTACCAAAAACCACAACAACACTTAATATAAATATTTTCATGCAATTTGCCTCATATATTTGTATATACAGTAGAAAATAAAGGCAAGGTAAACTTTCTTCTCAAGAACATCAAAGAAACAAACCTCATTTCACTAGTTCCATTATGCACCATTATGGCAACAAAACCAAAAATATCTCTCCTTCCATTTATTGGTCAGTTAATGCATCATCAAAATACCATGTATCATTAAAATGACTGTCTACAGAAGAGCAAAGTTTTAATAATCTTACTGTTCATTAAAGAATCTCTGCCACTAGTTTTCAGTGTTAAGATGGAAAAAGCAGATTTTTTTTCCATGGGTACACATACTTCTCATAGATGTAGAGCATAATACTCAAGAACTTTTTAAATACAGTTATTTTCTCACCATTGCTGTGATGAAACACGGACCCACAGTAATAAGTAGCTGCTAACGTACCTTTAATGAAAGGTTTGCTGGCCCACAAAGGCAAGTCTAAGCCCTGAGGGAGTGAAATTTGAAGGAAAACAAGTCTGGAAGTGCCCCAGAACCTGGCTACCCTGTTTCTAGCCAGCAAGCCCCCAGATCGCACACTGGCACAAGGCAGAGCACTTCCATGCCCACGAAGTCACTGTGGGTATTCTCCATCATACCAATAACTTGAAAAATCTGCTATGAACAGCAAAACCAAGATTCAAATGTATTTCCCAAAATGGCTAATGTTGATCAAGCAGATTGGAAGTGGCCGATCCAATGAACAAAGCACCATCTCCAGCTCTATACGAAACAGACTCACAGAAACCATGCCCTAAAACCAAAACACAACTGATGTTTTATATTACATTGACAATAAGCAAAAAATTAAGACCTTTTACACCACATTAAAGACGACCATAGATAAAAAAAATGAAGAGGATTGAGGGGCCTGTTCCCCCTCCCACTTGCCGACATCAGGACTGCAGATCTTCTTCTCCTGCACGTGATATGAGGTGATTAGAGGATGTCCTGTGCTGCACATACCACAGATCAGGAAGTTGGGTTACTGAAAACTAAAATCTAGAGGTTATAATCATTTGCATGCTTCTAAAGAACACAATGTGGCACACTAGGGAACAACGTGTCTCTTTTCTTTGACCGCTGTACTACACAACACCTGAAGTAATACCATAAAAAGACGACTAGGATAACATCAATTTTAGATTTCTGTAGCAAAGACAACTTTAAGACACTCACTTATCAATTTTTAGATTTAAAGCAGAAAATAATATCTGTTTTTGGCACAACTATATTTTGTATTCCCCACAGGCTCGGTGTTTTTATTGACTAGTAAAAGACCATTTATTCAACTGTAAAACAAGATGCTGCAAGCTTCTAAGTTGCCTCTTGCATCAGAAAGCAAGAAGAAAAAAAACACCAAACAATCAACATCAACACTAAAATCTTTCCTGTACTCATCCTTCCTACTCACCCTTTCTCATACTGTTAAGTAAAATAATGTGTTTGCACAGCAAGGCAAAGAGGAAATCCTGTGGCAAAAGAGGAATTATGTTGAAGCAATAGACAACAATCCCATGACAAGACCATAGCAATTCACTTGACATCCACAGAAGGAAGTGCATTGTGAATAGAGTGTTTCTCTATCAGAAATATACAAACAGCAGATAATTTAAGCTTATTAAGATTAGGTATTTTAAATACTTAGAGGTATGTAAAAGATGGGTAGACATAATGCTTAGAGACATGGTTTAGTGATGGTTTTATCAGAGTTAGGTTGATAGTTGGACTAGATGATCTTAAAGGTCACTTCCAACTTAGACAATTCTATGATTCTATTCTGTGATCTGAGATTGGGAAGGAGAAAATCAATGCATACTCTGAGGGGTGGTCACTATGACAAACTGCAGCTTGCTTAGGAAAAAAAAAAAAACCACACAACAACTCCCTCCCCCTCCAAACTGGCTCCCATGAATCGCAAAATTAGCTTTAGAAATAGCTCCTCACTCTAAACTACAGCGTGTCCTGCACCATGACATGCACAACAGCTCACAGGTAGGTCAGTGATGCTGCACCACAACCTACATGTACCTTATCACCCAGCCACAGAGAACCTGGGGGGGAGGAAGTCAAAACAAAATAATAGCAGTCACGGAGGTTAACACATTGTGTATGGTTTGAGAGCTTAGCAGTTCAGACTTAATTCAGTTTAGGCTCTCCCTGACATGAGGAATAAAGCCAGGCAGAAAAAACAGTTTCACAACTGTCAGCCAAAGCATCCAGGTAAGGAATAAACATGGCGACTCTTCCAAGGGCACCTACCTTGTTCAAGTCGAGATTTAAGGAGTTATATTTACATCTATTAGTGTTCTCATTTTAGGGGCTGTATATATATACACTCAAGGCTGCCAAGCAGTATGAGCTGACGCATCAACGCCATACCTTCAGACCCCCAGACGTCACTACGATAAAAAGCAGGTGCAGCTACAAAACAAGGAAGCACTAAATCTATTTGTAAACAATGCTGCTGTCCCTTTTATTTAGCCAAATAAAGCTGGGAGAGAAAGGATGAGCGAGCAGACACGTGACAAATAACCAACCCATTCAGGAGTGCTGCCTTCCCCCACGCAGCAAGCGGGCAAGCACATGGGGTGAGACAGCTCCCATTCAGAGGCATCCCCACACGCCGGGGTTGGCAGGGGGCCATCACCAGGAATTTCTGCATGAAAAGACATTCAAAAACACATTCTGTTCGGAGAATTTGGCTGGGGGAGGGGGAGACTACAAGCAATGGTCTTAAAATGACGAGAGCTCAAATGTAAAAAAACAATTTCGTAAGACTGAAGGTTGCATTAGCTTTATTATAAACACGGGATTCCCAAGAAAAGCTTTAAAACAAACAAAAAAAAAAACCCCACACCACAATTTCTGTACCCCAGTATATTGCAGCAGCTTGTACAAAGTGAGAATGTGAGACCATCATAATACTGATGATGAGTCTGTATAATGACGTGGCTGATTTTTTTGTAAAGATCCATCATTGACAGCCAGGAAAATACAACAACTATTTTTTGTGATTCTGTTTTATTTATAACGTATACAGTAAAAAGCTAGTTAGAAAGTTTCAGATGAACATCAAAGAAACCCCACGATTCGCTCAACAATTATTGAAGTGGTATGTATAGAGGGATGTACATCTTGCAGCATGTGGATTTTAAAGAAACCCTAATAAACTGTCTCTTCCTGTCGCCCATGTTAAGTGTCTATATTTGTTTCAAAGCTATTGTGTAGCATCTTGTTCCCCAGGACATCTAGGCTTTGTAAAGTAAAGAATTATCTTGAAAGGACATCTGCTGCTTTGCTGTTCCATTGGGTTAGTCAAATTTCTTGTAAAATGAGAAAAGAACGCCACCTTTCCTGTACACCATGATGCTCACTGACCCTACTGCTTCTTTTATCAGTCACACAGTTCTTCATTTTCTCTATTTGAGCATTTCTGCCCACACGCACGAGTTAATTTTCTTTACAGTAGCTAGTAAGGGGCTATGCTTTGAATTCATGCTGAGAACAGTGTTGATAACCAGTGATGCTTTAGCTATTGCTGAGCAGCGCTTACAGAGAGTCAAGTCCTTTTCTGCTTCTCCCACCACCCCACCAGTGAGTAGGCTGGGGGTGCACAAGAGGTTGGGAGGGGACACAGCCAGGACAGCTGACCCCAACTGAGCAAAGGGATATTCCATTCCCGATGACATCCTGCTCAGGATATAAAGAAGGAAGGGGGGTACGTTTAGAGTCACAGCATTTGTTTTCCCCAGTAACTTGTGTGATGGAGCCCAGCTTTCCTGGAGATGGCCAAACACCTGCCTGCCAATGGGAAGCAGCAAAGAAAATTCTTTTTGCTTTGCTTATGCACGTGGTTTTTGCTTTGCCTATTGAACTGTCTTTAGCTTTCTCACTTTTACACTTCTGATTCTGTCCCCCATCCCACCAGGGGAGGGTGAGCAAGTGGCCACACGGTGCTTAGTTGCCAACCGGGGTTAAGCCACAACAGTGTCTCTCACCACCCCGCACTGCTGTCTTTTAGAAAAGAGATGACCAAAACCTTATCTGTGTATTTTAGAGTCAGTAGGTATATTTATTTTATGCAGCTGGTCAGCTAGATTCACCATTGTTAAAAAAATGCCCTAGTGTTTGTCACTCATTTAAAACCAGGAACAACAAACAGGAGCCTCAAACTGCTTCTGAACCCAAATCCATTTCCTTAAGATGCAGCAATTATTTTACCACTCTGAAATTCTGCAGATTGCAATGCAACATCCCTGATTATATCACTTACACATTGCTGCTGCCCTGAAAAAACCCCAAAAACATACAGGCTGTAACCTGCACCAATACATTAATGCAACAGCTAGGTTCCTGGGAAGAACCATTTAAAAGGAAAAGGAGCTCTTTTCACAGCCCAGCCTTTTATTAGGAAAAGAAGGAAGATTTAAAGAGATTCATGCACCTTTTAATCAGAGGCAACACCTTTGGCACATTCTGGTAAGAAATCTCTGGCCTCTCTTTTTGGAGCATCTGAGAATGGCTGCTTCGCTCTTGCACAGGGAAGTTCTCAGCAGCAAATGTCCATTTTAGTTCTCATTTAACTTATTCACAAGGTATAATTAAAAAAATTAATGGATAAGGAGGGGAATTCAATTAAAAATACAAAAGACAGACCAAAAGAAGGTTAAAAAAAGACTGAGAAAGAGAACATGCAGAAAAAAAAAACCCAACCCCAAACCAGAATTAAGTCAGGAAAACTTCAACTTGCAAGCAGCACGGTGGTACGTTTTTCAGGCTGTCTCATACAATTCATTATCAAACTTGGTTTAAAGGCCTCCAAATTGAATCACTTCAAGTCTCCACCAAAAATACAACTTTCTAAAAGCTAATGATGCTTATTGTGTGCCGTGTCCCAACACTGACAGGAGCAAGACTCACAAGCAACAAAAAGGTCATTATGTCCAATTTCACTAAACAAGGCTGGGCAAGTCGGATTGCCACCTCGCTCACATATACTCTTAAATAAAACAGTCATGTTTTGCCCATGCTTGCTTTCTACACCCCTCCTTCTGAGCGGATCTCCTTCCAGCATGCCATTATCGATACTGTCATATGCTGAAGCAGCTCCTCCTTACTCTTTATTGAGTCTTTGTCCCCAACATTTTTTCTTTTCCAACTCTTCTCACTTCTATCCTTTCTTCCCAGTCCAGATAGGTGTTGAGCATGCAAAACAACCAACCTGTCCCATTTGGCAGCAAAACAGACCACAGAAAAACTTAATCAAGTATTACAGACATGTATAAATATGTATATGTACAAACTTAATCAAGTATTACAGACATGTATAAGTATGTATGTATATGTAGTTATGCATGAACTGCTGTGATTTGTGGACTCACAGGCAGGCGTGCTCAGCACAAAGCAGGGGCAGCGAGCCTAGCCAAGGGCCAGCCATTCCACTGCTCTGATCCCAGTGTCTGCATTGAGCTGCAAAGTGAAATTTAAGCAACACGGGTCAGCCAGGAGAATGCAATCAGCAGAGGAGAGGCTCCCAACAGCACACGAGACTGGTAACGGGCTGGCACAGAAGAGAGCTTTCTGGGACAAGAGCCGAGGAGCAGCAGAATAGACTTTGCCTTATTCTCAAAGCTCCTTTGTGCCGAGCTGCACAAACTAATTGTCTCACACAGCACCTACTAACTCTACTGAATTTTTAAAACACAGTACTGAAACGTCGCAGGTTTTTGCATCGGTTGCACAAAAAAAAAGAAAAAACAAACAAAAAAACCACCAACCCAAAACTTAATGACCACTACTCTGCAAATCCAAAGATAAGCACACATTGTTGGACGAGAGAGGAAGATGAAAACACAAGGAGACCATGAGACCGCACCAGTCAGCGTGACAGGGCCCCCTCAGCAGATCTAATTGTTGCCCAACTTTTGTGGGGATTAAGACAAGAATAATAAGGAGGGGTTTGATGAGGGATAATGAGATAGTTCAGCGTCTCGTATTTTCCACAGTCAAGAGAAGCCAAGCATGAACAGGGAGGCCAACTGTCAGTTTTAAATGAGGCAGAAGGACAACTACGAGGCAAAGGACCTTTACCTACAAATGCAGGTTCAAAGAGACCTATAGAAAAAAAATATTAATCAAGTCTTACTCCGTTACACTCACATTTATAGGTTTGGGGTTTTTTTACCACTTCAAGGACTTCACGGTTGTGGAAAACAAAGTAAAAAAGAACAGCCCCCAGAAGACACAACAGCTGTTTGATAAACCCCTTGGTTCTACTGATCCAGTCAGCAAGAAGATAGCTGGCTTTTCCAGAGGCAGCAGAACCAGTGCTTTGACCTTTCCAGCTCTTCACTCAGGAGAGGATGGGAGCACTAGGGAATGCCACCTTGTGCTGCAAGTGGTGATGCTGCCTCCCTTCCTTCAAAACAAATGCCACCACAAATGCTCTGTTAGCGCTCCACCTCAACACTTGTGCCTGGCACCCAGGAAACAGAAAGCACATGATGATTCCCAACAGTTTCATTCCCTGAGATGACAGGGAAGAGAGTCCCCATGAGGTTAGGAGCACCCCAGAGGACCACCACAGCTCTTACAAGGAGGCTTAAAACACACACTGCGTGAAACAGACCCAAAGCAAAGGCTGGTTCTCACAAGCAAACGTAGGATTTCTTTTTCCACAATGGCAGCAGCGAGATGGGGACAATCTTTAAAGTATTCAAACATCTGCCCTGAAAGAAACTCAGTACATGTTAAGAAAGATTTGATTTTTTTCTCATAAGCATTCCTTAAAAATGAAGTAAAAACCACATCTTTTGTAAAACCCGGTCTCAGAAACAGCTCTCAAACACAGAAGTAATTTTGTTTATGCTGATTTAATCTCTATCATTACGCGAGGGCTGTCATCTTCATTCTTGATTTCAATCTTCAAGAGGTTTTTTAAGGCAATAAAACACCCTCAGGCTACGACTTTACACATGAAGGTCAAAGTGCACAAAAGGCTTTTTTATGAAAATTGTCCAGCTAGTCAGCTGATTCATCTAAGCTGCATGCAAATGTGACGCCACTTTCTAATAACTAGATATTTGAGAGGAAAAATGAAAAGCAAGTTTATTGCTTTTCCCACTAGCCCACCTACAGCACAGCTGCAATAAGTTATGGAGACGGGTGTGTTTCTGTGTTTGCACAAGAGCAGCAGATCGGCAACAAGTATCTGGTACATTAACACACTCCTAAATGCTGTGTTATGTAAAAAAAAAAAAGAAAATAAGTTGCATAATACAGTAGAACAAAAATAAATTGCCACACACCTGAGTTTATTACCATTTGCTGAAAATCAGAGGTAGATGATGAAGTGGCTTACCTAACCTCTGAATCTTCACAGGAATTTCAAATGTGGCTCTTGCCTCCTTATCAGAAGCAGGGCAATAATCACACTTGCTCTTAAAATCCTGCCTCTCGCCACATTGAACATGACTTAAGAAAATTGAGAATCTCCTTAAACATAACACACAACCATTTACCAAGCATAAATACTTCCTTCAGTATGGTCCCCATGCCAAAGGGAAAAAGAGGCTCCTGGGGTGCAGACCCTACAGCTAAGCTTACCCAGCCACTAGCCACGCGTTTAGCAGTTGCAGGGGATGGTTCTGCTTGCCCCTTTCCTCCACACGTTCCAGCTGCTTTCCTCATATTGAGCAGAACCACCCCAGAAAACTGAATGGGAGAAGTCTTCTGCTGGTTTAACTTCTTGAACTCGCACAGCCAGTTAACAACGCAAGGAAGGCAAAAGAAACACAAGCCTGGAGCAAGGGGAGGGAAACTGAAGCAGCTCACTAACGGATCAACCTTACCTATCTTGTGAAATCTCACCCTGAGAAAGCAAGGACAACTAAAATCTAACACCCATTGAAAAATGAGTAACCCTCCTTAAAGATTGATGAGAAAACCCTCAAGCTAAGTCTCAGAGCAATAAGGAAACTCTGCTCTTTCTATATACCTGAACATAAGACTATGAGGCTCTTCCGTCAGCGTAACTTCAGTCATGCAAGAGATGTAGGAATGCAGAGATGTCAGACAGGGGTAGATACAAGTAGACTTAAAATTTCCCGAGTCCACATCACTCTGGCTGCAAAACCCTGCGGTGTAGACTAGACATGTTCTCTCTTCACCAGACAAATTTTAGCAGCCAAACCCCCACTCCCTCCTCTTGAAAGTGGTTCCTGTGCTCCAATGCTTGCCTTGCTCAGTTATGTGAAGTATGACAGCAACTTAAAAAAAGGAAAGACTTTAGAATACTCTCAAGGTGCACAAGGGGAACAGCATTTTCCTCTAGCAAAGAGCACCTGTGAGCAGCTACTGTGACCACGCAAAGTTCTCTCAGAAAAGCCTTTGCCGTTCAGAAAGGAAACGGAGCACGAGTTGGAGATGCAATGGCCAAGCCCCCACATCGCTCACTTCCTACTCTGTTCTCCACAAACTTTCCTGCAGTCACCACAGACACCTCCAAATGACAAATGCTGGACCACACCGACACCACGACCAAGGATGGCTTCTAGCGCAGCACACGTGAAGCTGCTCCCTGTCCAGAGAGAGCTGGGACTCTCAGGAAATCCTGTTCATCGACACAGCGGGGAGACTCTTGTTCCCTGCAGAGTGCTGTCGGGCTGGGACACAGCTCAGCACGGGCAACACGTGTTAAAGAGACCTGAAGATAAAGTTACAGTCCTCGGGCACAAAGCACCTGTAAAAAAGTTCAAGTCACAACCCAAGCGATCGCCCTCACCCTTGGCCGAAAGGCAGACTGACTTGAACAAGACACCAGGGAGACTCCGGGGCAAAGCAAGGCTGGGCGAGTTCCTTTCCAGAGGGGCAAGCCAGGAGCACAGAGGGACCCGGAGTGTGGCGAGTGGGCTGTCATTTGCTGAGCCCACCTCAGCACCTGCTTCCCCCCCAAAAAGAGGTTCTGAGGCTGAGCTGGCACCACCCTGGAGCGCAGACACACAGGCTTTAATCAGACCTCACTCCGCAGAAAATAAACAAACTCAGGGGAGTGACCCAAGCGCCGCCAGGCACCGGGCAATACACCTCCGGCGGGTCCACCGACGGCCTCACAGAAGCACCCCGAACTTTCCCCCCCCGCCCCCTTCCCCGCTTCTGGCCGAGCGAACGGCGGCGGGGGCAGGGCCCGGGCCGCACCGGAGCCCACCGCCGGCGGGCGGG
>NW_015090902.1:716801-823898 GCF_001431845.1 Calidris pugnax | reverse complement strand
GGAGCCGAGGCCGGCGCCCCACGTGACGGCGGCGGCGCGTCAGGCCGTGACTCAGCACTTTCCGCCCGCTAGGCCCCGCCCCCTGGGCGCGAGGCGCCTCAGCCCGCCCTCAGCGAGCGGAGGCTCGCTGAGGGCGGGCTGAGGCGCCTCGCGCCCAGGGGGCGGGGCCCCGGCGGCTTCACCTCAGCGGCGAAGATTGTGATTAAATGTTCCCCCAAAAAATCAAAATTCATCCGCGTCGCGTTCCTCAGAGCCCCGTTCAACCTGACCTTGAATGTTCCCAGGGGTGGTGGGGCACCTACCGCTTCTCTGGGAAAACCTCTTCCCAGTGTTTCACCACAGGATCACGGAACGCTATGGGGTGGGAAGGGACCTCTGGAGATCATCGAGTCCAACCTCTCTGCCAAAGCAGGGCCACCCCGAGCAGGTTGCACAGGAACGTGTCCAGGTGGGGTTTGGAATGTCTCCAGAGAAGGAGACTTCACCGCCTCCCTGGGCAGCCCCTTCCAGGGCTCTGCCAACCTCCAAGTAAAGAAGTTCCTCCTCACGTTTAGGTGGAACTTCTTACGTTCAAGTTTGTGCCCATTTCCTCTTGTCCTGTCCCTGGGCACCACTGAAAAAAGACCAGCCCTATCCTCTTGACACCCTTCCTTTAAGTATTTATAGGTGTTGATCAGATCCCCCCTCAGCCTTCTCTTCTCCAGACTAAAAAGACCCAAGTCCCTCAGCCTCTCCTCATAAGGGAGATGCTCCAGGCCCATCGTCATCTTTGTAGCCCTCTGCTGTCCCCTCTCCAGCACTTCCCTGTCCTTCTGGAACTGGGGAGCCCAGAACTGGTCCCAGTGCTCCAGCTGGGGCCTCCCCAGGGCAGAGTAGAGGGAGAGGGATGACCTCCCTTGGCCTGCTGGTCACACTCTTCCTGATGCCCCCCAGGATGCCATTCTGCCATTCTTCTTGGCCACAAGGGCACATTGTTGGCTTATGGTCATCCTGTTGTCCACCAGGACTCCTAGGTCTTTTTCCCCAGAGGTGCTCTACAGCAAGACATCCCCCAACCGATAATGGTGTATGGGGTTATTTCTCCCCAGGCGCAGCACCTTCATTGTAAAAAATGTCTTCCTTATATCTAGTCTAAATCTACCCTCTTTTAGTTTAAAACCATTACCCTTTATCCTGTCGCAACAAGCCCTGCTGAAATGTTTGTCCCCAACTTTCTGGTAAGCCCCCTTTATATATTGCAAGACCACAATCAGGTTCCCTGGAGGTCAGAAGGTTGCTCTGACCCAGGGGCAGGACCCTCCACTTGGCCTGGTTGAACCTCATGAGCTTCATTCGGCCCCGCTTCTCCATCCTGTCCAGGTCCCTCTGGATGGCATCCTGTCCCTCCGCTGTGTCAACCAGCTCCACTCAGCTTGGCATTGTATCAGGAAAGGGGAAGCAGAGGCATGTGTGTATTTTATAGTTGATACAAAATGGAAGGGAGGCCTATCAGTGCTACTGAAAGTGCGTTCTAAATGAAGAGACAAAAAATAAGGAACAGAACGTTGCATGAAGAGAAAGGTTCTCACTTCTGAGAAGCTGAAAATCATTATGCCCAGACCCTCGTCTTTGTTACTTTCATCGGGCTCTTTCTTCATGGGCCTTGGGAACAAGCACGGCTGGTATGCACTGGGATTGCATAGCTAAGGGTCTGAGAATTAGCAGAAGATCTAAATTGTGGTCTAGCCCACTGATGGATTAACTGTTTCATTAGATATTTCATTATCTGAATGACTATACTGACAAGAACTGCCTAATTGTCTTTCTTCCAGGATATGAGGTGCCTCAAGGATAGAACAAGCTTCCAACACATTACAATAATAAATCTAAAATGCATTAGTGGAAAACATCAAATATTAAAATAAAACCACTCAAAAGTAAAATGTTTTATATCTTGGTTCCTTTTTTAATGACCTAAGTTTGTATACAAAGAGCAGCATTGACAGAACAAGAACAAGCAATGACCATTATGATTAAAATACAAACATTTTATTTCAAATGCACTCTTTTTAGGGACTTATGACATTTTTAAAACTCATGGTTCTGGCTAAAATTTTACCGGCTGGTCTCTAACTGAAAGCAACGCTGCTGTTGGTACTGTTGTAGATCATGGTGTCACAGAATCACAGAATGGTTTGGGTTGGAAGGAACCTTAAAGACCATTGAGTTCCAGTCCCCCTGCCCTGGGCAGGAACACCTCCCACCAGACCAGGTTGCTCCAAGCCCCATCCAGCCTGGCCTTGAACCCCTCCAGGGATGGGGCAGCCACAGCTTCTCTGGGCTTGATCTGGAGAAGGCTTGTTGGGTTAGTTTCGGAGACAAAAAAGCAATCTTCTCTTTTAGTTAAAAAGATCCCACAGCCTTTTTCATTTCTGAAAAATCAGGAAGTCAAAAAAAAATCTCACGCTTGGCAAGAGGAGCCTGACGAGGCGTCTCCCTCACGTGAAAGCTGAGTTGTGCTTTATTTCAGATCTGAGAGGACAAAGAGACTTCGTGCACCGCCCTATATATTTGAGGACAGTGGCACCAAAAGATCAAGATTCAACACTGGTGCCACCACGCTGCCACCCCAGACTCAGCTTTTCCACAGCTTTGAGTTTGAGCCAGAGCACCTGAGGAGCCCCAGCAGTGACAAACGTGGCCAGGTAGCACCTAACAGCTTTTCTGCCAGCTGCGTTGGCCCCTTCCCTTCTCTTGGGCAGTCCAGCCTGGTTTTGGAGCAAATGCTATTATATCAGAGCAAACTTAATGCTGTCATCTTACAAATCCGGGCCAGGCTGTCTGGGTTATTTAGGATCTGTGCTCCCAGTTCACTTGGCTGGTAACGAGAGCACCGTGTTGCTGAGAGACGCCTCTGAAAGAGTTGAGTATTTGGTGTGATCCCAGCTGCTTTGAGTGCGCTGCTGCCGATAATTGACTTTAAACATTTCCAGCAACATGCACCAAATTGCCAAACCAGGATGAGCTTTATTATAACCTGGACTGCTGTTACGCAGCCGGTGCTCTTCAGCTGACCACTAATGCTGCTCTTCGACCTGAAATTCAAGAGCCCATTTTCAGTACCTGTCTTTCTCCACGTTTCAACTCGGCTCATTTTGGTGTTATTCCAGTGCCATTATCTGCTCTATTTCCACTCCCGCGCGCCCGGTCTTATCAAGTATAGGGCTAGTACCTTGTTTATAACAGAAATCCAAGATAATTTCCTTCTGCACCAGTAAAACTGATAAAAATGTAAAAACTCTGTTTTCTCACGTTGTAATCCTTAGCATGACAACGTGACAAGTCGGCTCTGTTTATGAGGTGTTTACCCTCTTCGGATGAAGCCTTTTCCCCGTCAGCTCTGCTGTGTGTGTCCTGGCAGCGCGGGGACATCTATAGACTCTTCCCTTTGCAGGGGCCTGTGGCACAGAGGAGCGTGAGCCGGTCGAAGGCTGACAGCATCACATGTTCCTTTGTGCATCTCACAAAATATGACTTCAACCCCCATTGTATAATATCTGCCTACATGCATAATGTTGTATAATTATTTCCAGCACACGTAATATCGCGTATAATTACTTCCAGTGCACTTCATATGAAAAAAAAAAACCTT
Source organism: Calidris pugnax (assembly GCF_001431845.1). Taxonomy (NCBI): domain Eukaryota; kingdom Metazoa; phylum Chordata; class Aves; order Charadriiformes; family Scolopacidae; genus Calidris; species Calidris pugnax. The sequence continues at coordinate 820,267 of NW_015090902.1, read as the reverse complement.
CTCCAAACATCCAGACGGTACTTTGGATGATGTTATTAGTTTAGCTCCGTACCAATATCCCCAGCCCCACCATTGACTAGTTTCTCTGGACAGTTCAAGGGAAAATTTTCTGGACTCAACTTGGATTAAAAAAAAAAACTTTGCTAAAAAAACATTTTGTGGAGAAGAAATATCTCCTCCTGAATAACATCCTTTGCCTAAACTTAGCAATGTGAAACTTTCGTAAGAGTCGGCTCAGCCCAAATTCCCCTTAAACCCTCCCTTTGCTCCAACAAGATCTGTTTCATAACTAGGCCACTTTATTATTTCCTTATCTCTTGAGTAGCTGCTTTTCAGTCCCAGAGAGGGACTATTTCCCATTCTTGAAGCATTATCCACTGATCACAGAGCAAAATAGCATTTATTTGAGAAATGTGACCAGGGAGTGTGACTTTAGTACATTTTCAATCTTCTATTGTTTTTTTTTTTTCTTTTGTTAACTTTGTGTTCAGTTGAACCAATTAGAATAATTGCTCTAATAAAATTGTATGTCCAGTTAACCAAATTCCATCTTTTCCTTTTTGTTCTCCTCTCTGCTCTGTTTTAGAACAGAAACATAGTGGAGAAGTTGCATGAAAAGGAGCACAAATGTCTGCATCAAGTCGTAAAAAGGAAACATAATTTATTTTTTACAGAGATGAAGAAATTTTTTCCAGGTGAGATTGAGCTATTTGTTTACGATAGTGTTGATGCAGCATGACAGCATCCAGAAACGTCTGTGTCAGGACACAAAAATATTTTAAGAAACAAATATGTACTGAAGTTACAAAATCACAGGAGATCCTACTGATCCCTGCCTTGAAACCATCAGGAAAACATCAGCTGTTAGAAATTAGATGAAGATCAGTAGGGACCTGGAAATGCTTTACAGTTGGAATAGTCGAGGGAAAAGACCCGTGTACTTTTAAGTCTAAGTGGCGGTAAGTTGGCGGGAGGAGAATATATGACATGGCACCTGCAACAGTGAGGAGCTGCCTTTAAGGTTCACATGTTCCTACATTCCTAGAAATTCTAGAGGACAATCAACCTCGTCTTTTGTGTGTCTGCAAAGCTGTTCAAATCAGCTGCCATTAAATCTAAGCAGAGCTGCTTAGCACTTTGAGAATATACCCGCGGGGAGAGATGAAAGATGTGTAGACTCATGGGTGAGACCACTCCTACGGAATCCTTTCTTCTCCTGGCTGTCAGTAAGAAGTAGATGTCTTGTGATGAGGCTGTTATTGCAGGGAAGAAAGAAAGGTTTGTTTTGCTTCATGAATCATCTGCAAAAATTTTTAAAGCAGCATCGTTCAAGGTGATTGTTGAGTTGACATTGCTGAATATTGTGTTATTCTCTGAATAAAATGAAAAGACTTCAAATGGAACAATCTACTTTCCAAGTTTTGGAATGGTATGTTTTGTAGAAAAAAAGATCATTTCTCTTTTTTTTTTCCCCTCAAAATTTTATGCTTCCAGGTCTATAATTTATGATGTGCCCCCGAGGCCAGCATAATTGACTCAGGTGAGCGGCAGATGTGATAACTGCCTCCTTTTGAGTGGGGAGGCCTCTGTAAGGCACTGGAGAGATCTGCGCTCAGGCAATAATTTCTTGATGTTGAAAGTCTTGCCAACTAGAAACTTGGGTTAAAAAGTCGATTTGTGGGTAAAGGGGAGTCATGAAGAGATTCAAGTGAAGGAGCTTCTGAAGGATCTTCAAGTGAAGGTCTTCCTGCTCCACAGGGAGGAGGATGGCTAACAGATCTTCTTCCAATCAAAGTTGTAGTGCTGATTCCTCACCCAGCTAACTTCTCAGTTAGTGTATGAAATACATTGCTGTGACTTCTCAGTATTGCTTTAAAACTTAATTTTATTGCTTTTACCTGATGTATGGAAACAACTGCAGTAGGATTAAATTCTGTCCTGAGTCTGTGTGGTGCGTTTCTCAGGGTTTTTTTGTGGCATTTCTCATTCTTAAAACTGGTTTTGAGAGTTGGAGTTTCTTACTTCAACAAAAATGAATTGTGCATTTCAGCCTATAAAGTTTCATACGTTTATATCAAAAGTGAAAATCACCACAATTTTTTTCATCACTTTAGTCTGTATCAGCATGTCCCTTCTGCAATGAACTTGAATTTCTAGGTTCTTGGTAGCCCACGTATTCTGTTGCTGTGCACAATACCTGATGATGGTGCCTTGACTGAGTCTGGCATATCTAACCATGTCATGAGTGCTGTTAGTGGTAATAACTGAGCTCGTAGTGTACGAGCTATTCTGTGTGCAAAATGCTGAGCTGTTACCTCTCAGAGTAATCTCACGTTGTGACTTGACGCTCGTTGCACCCAGTTCACCTTTTCTCCTGCCACAACCTGTTCCCTTGGTCCTACCAATTTAGCTGTCACTGTGTCCTAATCTCTCCTAAAGAGGCTCTTCTTTAGTGATGCCCGCAAGATACAAAGTACTTCCAAAGAAAGCAAGGACTTCCCAATTATTTCCCACTTTATCTTCTTTCCAGCATCTTCTAAGCTGGAACGTCTATACTAGAGGTCTGTCTTCATATTGTTTTCCACAGGCTGATCTCATTGCTTTTTTTCTTAGTAAATAATAGCTCTGGAAGATAAGATAAATGAAGGCCAAGTGCTCAATAACAAAGCAGAAGACTGACTACTTTCTCATCCTCTCTACATGCCAAGTCGTTTTCTTTAACATGCCATTTCATTCATCATCAATATCAAAAACAGTAAAATGTACTTTTAGGCAGAAGATAGGAGAAACAGTAGAGGCATGACCTGGGACAGGGGCTGTGTGCTTCCAAAGGCTTTGTTGACAGCTAAGCTTTACGAAGGACTGAATTTGGACATGTGTGGAGCACATCAAAGAGTCTGAATTTCTGGATTATTTGGATTCCCACCATGGGCAGGAGTGTAGGTCTGTGCACTTTTCTTGCACCAAAAGTGGATACACCAAGAAGTCCTAGCTCCGTGATTAGCTTCTCCTGAAAACAACCCACAAACCCCCAGATATTGGTGGATTATCAGTATTCGCAAGTTAGTTGAAAAGTAGAATAAATAGATCATATTTTTCTCGTTAGCAACGGCCTCGTCTTTCCTGCCATACTCAAAGTGTAGGATATTTATTTTATATAGAGAAGTTTGGCAGCTAAGACTAAAATACGGATCCATGGTGTAAAAAAGCAGAATTCCAAAGTCAGATGCATTAGTATCACAGAATCACAGAATCTTCTAGGTTGGAAGGGACCTTAAAGATCATCTTGTCCAACCGTCAACCTAACTGACAAAAATAGACACCCACACAACAAACAAGGAGCATCATCACTAAACCATACCTCCCAGCACTACATCAACCCGTCTTTTGAACACCTCCAGGGATGGTGCCTCAACCACCTCCCTGGGCAGCCCATTCCAATGTCTGATAACCCTTTCAGTGACAAAATTTTTCCTAATATCCAGCCTGAACCTCCCCTGGCGCAACTTGAGGCCATTTCCTCTTATCCTGTCGCCTGTGACTTGAGAAAAGAGACCAACCCCCACCTCTCTACACCCTCCTTTCAGGGAGTTGTAGAGAGCAATAAGGTCTCCCCTCAGATCCAGCCTGAACCTCCCCTGGCGCAACTTGAGGCCATTTCCTCTTATCCTGTCGCCTGTGACTTGAGAAAAGAGACCAACCCCCACCTCTCTACACCCTCCTTTCAGGGAGTTGTAGAGAGCAATAAGGTCTCCCCTCAGCCTCCTCTTCTCCAGGCTGAACACCCCCAGCTCCCTCAGCCTCTCCTCGTAAGACTTATTCTCCAGACCCCTCACCAGCTTTAGTAGCTGCTCTTACCTTGGTTTTAACACCAGTTTTCAGCCTCAAGCGTTTTCCAGTCCAGGAAATAAAAGCAGAGCCAGTGGGCTGCTGTGCCAGGTACACTCCGTGCCACCAAGGGGCAAAGTGGCTGTAGGACTGTGCTGCGCTCCTGCCTTGGGGTGGGCCATGGTGGGTGGCCTGGGCTTAGCGGTCCCACTTGGAGACATGTTCCTCTGCCAGGCAGCAACCTGGAACAACAAGCTTTTCCCATCCTGGGAGCAGTCTGATGTGTCCTGCCCTAGTGATGTCTCTTCTGGTATGTATGTAGATACTTAGTATGAACCTCTGATTCTTCTACACCCATATGCATTCAGGTCAGGTCCAGCTCAAATACTGAACTGCCACAGCACTAGGTCTGCAAAGCTGGAAATATCACAAATTTCCCAAGATAAGATCTGCTTATTTCCCCTCTTTGTGTATTTGTTCATTGCCTGGCAGCTTTTTGTGTGTTGCAGTCCCGTGTCCTTCATCATTCGATATTGTTACTGCGGCATAAGTCATGCTGGATGGATTTCTGGTGAGGGTAGTCAATATTTACAAGATGGCTCATTCTGTGGGCTTTGGGTCATGTAACAATGAAGCGAATGGGAATAATCCTCTTGCCTTTTAAGTGGCCATGCATACAGGTGTTCATACCTTAGATAAAAGAGCAGCAGGAAACAACCTAGCCTTCAGGAAGAAAATGAGATAGCAGAGTAGGAGTTGAGGAATTTTTCAAAAGCTATAGTGAAAGCTTTCCAGGCTCCTGGGTAAGTCCAGAGTCTCAAAAAACCGATCTGATTTGAACACTTAATCCTTTTGTCAATACGAAGCAGGGATGGTCACATAAAGGTTACACAAAAGTTTTCCTCTATTGATTTTTGTCCAAAGTACTAAGTCCCTGACAATAGCTCAGTCTCAGGAACTGCACCTAGTTAGAAAGACTGAGGCAGTCAGTAAATACCCTTCGGTACTTTGCAATAACCCAGGACAACATTTTCCTTAAAGACTCACCCATTCTTCACATGGCAAGAAAAATAATAATTTACAGGCTTTTATGTAATAGTACTACTTAGCTATTGCCATTATAATACACTTGAAAAGCAATCTCAAACTTTGGTTGAGTGCCATACCTTAGTTCCTCTGGCTTTTGATAGCTAGTGGACACTAATCTATTTTCACATGTAATATTATACCAAAGTATATTGTTCAGGAATATAGTGAAAAAAGCAGGATTTGTAAAGTAGCACGAGTGGAGAAAACAGTAATCACACACCGAATAATCTCCAGAGATCAATCACGCCTTCCTCAGTTGCAAATTTATCTCCAAATCTTTAATTACAGAGTATTTTCATCTCGTCTACTTCATATTGTATATTATGTAGAATCTACTTTATATGGAGTGTGAAGTTCTACTGAAAAGTTGAAAGATATTGGAAAGCCATTCTCCTTGTCTCTTTGATGAAACTGGTTGGTTGGTGATTTTCTAAAGGTTTTAGGCAGCAATCGGTGCAAAAGCAAAACAGTAGGAAGAAAACTTGAGAAAGGAGAGCACTGAGAGAGAAACTCAGTATTTGTTATAACAAATTCCTTGTAGGTAGTTGTTTCTACTGTTTATACCTCCAACGTGTTTCCTCCTTGTGCGGTCTCACTCCCAAGGGGAAGTTAGAAATGTTTTGGAGACGCCATTCCAAAGAGAGGTCAAACAGAAGATATTGAAAATGCCTTTTGTGAAATTTCTCTAAGTGGACTAATTGATACAATTCTAAAAGTTGGCCTAGGACTTAGAGTTATAGCACTTTTTAATACGTTGTTGTTATTTATAGCAGCTCTGAGGAAGTGGCAAGTGGTCTAGTGTACAGGTAGGCAAGCTGAGGGCCAGAGCTGCTTTGGGTGGGATTCAGGGTGCTTCATTTAAGTACCTGATGTAATTATTGCTGACCTTAACTGTAGGCCCCCAGCTCCAGGGGATGATCCAGTTATCTTAGAGTAAGAGCATCGGTTTCCCATAAGGACTGCCAAGAAGTTACTGTGTAAGAAAGAGTAGTGACAGCACCCCATGGACGCCAGCAGCAGAGGGTGCCAAGCCTGCCCACAAGGAGAGGCTGCCTGTGGGATGCAGAGTGGTCAGAGGCAGGGCATGCAGATCCCCTCCCCGCTGTGTCCCCACCACCATGACCACCTTCGAGCAGGGCTCCCCCAGGCAGTGGATTCATAGAATCATAGAATCATAGAATTGCCCAGGCCGGAAGGGACCTCCAAAGGCCATCTAGTCCGACCTCCCCGCAGTCAGCAGGGACACCCCCAACTAGACCAGGTTGCCCAGGGCCTCATTGAGCCTCACCTTGAATATCTCCAGGGATGGGGCCTCAACCACCTCCCTGGGCAACCTGTTCCAGTGCTCCACCACCCTCACAGTGAAGAACCCTCTCCTAATCTCCAGTCTAAATCTGCTCCCCTCCAGCATAAAGCCATTGCCCCTCATTCTGTCACTGCAGGCCTTTCTAAACAGGTTCTCCCCAGCCTTCCTGTAGCCCCGCTCAGGAAAGGCTGCCATTAGGTCTCCCCGGAGCCTCCTCTTCTCCAGGCTGAACAACCCCAGCTCCCTCAGCCTGTCCTCGTGGCAGAGGTGCTCCAACCCCCTGATCATCCTTGTGGCCCTCCTCTGGACCCTCTCCATCAGGTCCATGTCCTTCTTATATTAAGCGCTGCAGACCTGCACACAATACTCCAGGTGAGGTCTCACCAGAGCAGAGTAAAGGGGCAGAATCACCTCTCTGGACCTGCTGATTCAGCAGACACGGTTTCTCATCCCGTCCCCTTTGCTTGCATCTGCCCAGCTAACGGGAGCTAGGAGCTGGGGGGTGGCATCCCTGCCCTATGCCAGCCTTGGAATGCTGATGGAATTGTTTTTGATGGATTGAGTTTGAGACAGAAGCACCAGTGACTGGGAAACGCAGGGGAGAGCACTGGGTCAAGGAGGACTGTTGAAATGGTCAGCACTACAGAGGGACCCATTGGTCTGAGCTGTATATTCACAGAATCATAAAATTGTCCAGGTTGGAAGGGACCTTTAAGAGCATCTAGTCCACCATCAACCTAAAAACCGTCACTAAACCATGTCTCTAAGCACTATGTCTACCCGTCTTTTAAATATTTCCAGGGATGGTGCCTCAACCACCTCCCTGGGCAGCCCATTCCCTGGCAAACCCCCGGCACAGGATTCGGAGAGGGCTGGTGACTTACTGACCTCCCTGTGCGGAAGATCAGAGGAGCTGGTAGATGAAGTGTGTACTGTGTCCTCACCCCTTCTCTGACTCGCTCCCCTGGCATGGCTGACAAACCATATTCTCCTGGCCATTCAGCAGCTGGTACTGAACCTGGGATCATGAAACAATAAAGACATGCAAAAGGCTTTTAAAACAGTGCTACACCTTTATACAACTGAGTCTGTGTTTATTAACCTTGCTTTGCACAAGGTTCATGCATCAGTTGGTCGTATTCCCCGTTTCAGCTCAGGGATATCTGTGTGCCTTTCAGGTGGCATCCAGGAAGATTTAACTGTAATATCTGTGTCCCTTTCAGGTGGCATCCAGGAAGATTTAACTGTAATATCTGTGTGCCTTTCAGGTGGTATCCAGGAAGATTTAACTGTAATATCTGTGTGCCTTTCAGGTGGTATCCAGGAAGATTTAACTGTAATATCTGTGTGCCTTTCAGGTGCCATCCAGGAAGATTTTTACTTTACGTATGAAGAAATAGTTAAAGCTGAGCAGGTGAGGTAAGAGTTGGAACCTAAGCCGTGCTTCACATTACTAAACCCCCAAGGCTCCATTGTTCCAGTATTTGAGGTTTATAGAAAATAACTGCCTGGTTTCTCTCCTGTGCCTGTAAATGATTATATGCCTCACATTTCTAACCCTTGCTAATACTGCCAGTAACCGTAATACACCCTCCATGTGGTAACCCGGCTGTTCACATCCATATCTTCTTTAATCTTTGTCCAAATCCCCTTTTCTGCCAAAGAATGCATCAGGCACCAAGATAAGACAGGGGGGAAACGTAACCCTTGCCCCAAATAACCTGCAATGTACTGTAATGTTTTATCACAGGGACTGTACTTTGCACAGTTGTGTAAAAGAGCAATTGCCCGCCTGCCAAACCCCCAGCGCTCCCACGCTCCGCGGGGCTGACACCAGGATTCCCGGGTTTTGCCCCTGGGAAGTCATCGTGCCTCTGTACTTGGCACTGGTGAGGCCTCACCTCGAGTACTGTGTTCAGTTTTGGGCCCCTCACTACAGGAAAGACATTGAAGTGCTGGAGCGTGTCCAGAGGAGAGCCACCAAGCTGGGGAGGGGTCTGGAGAACAAGTCCTATGAGGAAAGGCTGAGGGAACTGGGCATGTTTAGTTTGGAGAAGAGGAGGCTGAGGGGAGACCTCATTGCCCTCTACAACTACCTGAAAGGAGGGTGTAGAGAGGCAGGTGTTGGCCTCTTCTCCCAAAGGACAAACGACAAGACCAGAGGAAATGGTCTGAAGTTGTGGCAAGGGAGATTTAGATTAGATATTAGAAAGAACTACTTTCCTGAGAGAGTGGTCAGGCACTGGAACAGCCTGCCCAGGGAGGTGGTGGAGTCACCATTCCTGGAGGTATGTAAGAAACGTATAGACATGGCTCTTCAGGGCATGCTCTAGTGCCCAAGGTTATTGGTTTATGGTGAGGTGTTGAGTGTGGGGTTTAGTTGGTGGGTGCAGTGTTTTTGGTGGGCGTTTGGTGTGGTGTGGTTTTTTGGTTTTGTTTTGTTTTTTTTTTTTTTTGTGGTTGGACTCGATGATCTCAGAGGTCCCTTCCAACCACTAAGATTCTGTGATTCTGTGATTTTCTAATCTTCCTTTTCATAAGAGCTGTGTAATTCTGTGGCACTCCACCAAGGAAAAGGCTTTAACTAAATCATGAAAGAGTTGTTCAAAATCCCAAGTAGGAATGTGTTTATTACCATATGTAACAGAAGATTAGATTTATTAATAAACCTAAGCATGTTCCAGGCCAATTTGCAAATAGACCAACTATATCAAAAAGGAAACATTGGCTTTCCATTGAGTAGTGCAGGTACTCAAATAATTCTACGTCCCACTTGTACCTTTCTTTGCCAGCTTGTATCCCTGGATAGAGCTCCATGTCCTGAAGAATGAGTGGAACATGAGCTCAATAGCTCTGCTTTTGCCCTGTGAGAAACCGTGTTGTGTGAGGGAACATCTCTGCCTTTGGAGATTAGGAGAGGGTTCTTCACTGTGAGGGTAGTGGAGCACTGGAACAGGTTGCCCAGGGAGGTGGTTGAGGCCCCTTCCCTGGAGATATTCAAGGAGAGGCTCGACGAGGCCCTGGGCAACCTGGTCTAGTTGGGGGTGTCCCTGCTGACTGCGGGGAGGTCGGACTAGGTGACCTTTGGAGGTCCCTTCCGGCCTGGGCAATTCTATGATTCTACGATTCTATGATTCTATGATTCTATGCTGGCTGCTGTGTCACACACTGCTGTTAGAAGTAGCCGTGGACCAGGGGCTGCAGGGTCTTTGGGGTTGTTACCACACTTGTTTCTCAGACTGTGTTGTAGAAAGAAAGACACGGTCCTAAATGACCAAGGAGGTTGTGTGGAGGTGAGGGCCAGGTTCTTGAAGACAAAGATGACACAACTGGAAAGACATGGCAGAGCTCTCGAGGGATAGCTAAGTGATTTGGAAGCACCTCAATAGGTGCCACTTTACATCTAGGGTGGTGAGGTACTAGAACAGGTTGCCCAGAGAAGCTGTGGCTGCCCCATCCCTGGAGGGGTTCAAGGCCAGGCTGGATGGGGCTTGGAGCAACCTGGGCTGGTGGGAGGTGTCCCTGCCCAGGGCAGGGGGGTTGGGACTCGATGATCTTTAAGGTCCCTTCCAACCCAAACCCTTCTGTGATTCTATGATTTTAGGTCTCTAAACACATCTACTGTCTGGTCTCCAAGATAGTTTTCTCTTGGAGTTGTTTATGTTCACCATATATCACATTATTGCTCAATCCTCTGATGCAGGCTGTATGATTACTGCAGATCACTGCTCAGACAAACCTACAGGGCACATAACAAAGAATTAAAGTGTCTGCGGCAAAGCTGCCATGGGTGAAGTTACACGTTTGGGCTTGAGATGGTCTAACAGCTCATTTCCACATAAAGGAAGAGGAGCTGTGCCCTTCTCCCTGCTCTCCTCCTGCCTTTGTCCTCCTCCCTTCACGTGCGCTGGCTTGTGGTTTCTGACCCTGCACCAAGCCAATTCAATTTACTGGAACCAAGAGGAGTATAAAACTAGGAAAAAAAGGTGAATCGTTTTATGGTTGCGTATGGAGTTTACTCAAACTGCGAACATAACGAAGAGCACCAAAGCTAAGTGCAAAGGGTGGGACAGGATTGTGTGACTGGGCATGGATCTAGGGAAAGCAAGAGGAGGAAAAGAAAACAAGATCTTTAAATCAGTGGCAAGCTGGTCAATCTGTTTTTTGCGGTAATGTGCCACTACCCCTGAGTAACAAAAGACCAAGTTCTGTTCGTGCACGGTCTACCTTCAGCACCAGCCTGCACACACATGTTATTTTTATTTGCCACTATGATTTTCTCTTTCCCAGAGTGAGTAGAAGTGGACAAAGCTGGGGGTGCAATGTGACAGATTAGCCAGAGTGACAGCAGCAACAAGGCTTTGCTCCGAGGGAAGACGGTCGATGAAATCTGCCTATTTTGTAACACAGCCCAAGACATTACAGCAATCTCTTGTGCCTTCTTCACAGGCCCTAGGTAGGCTTGCTTTCTCCATTTTTTGTGTTTGTTTGTTAGGTGGGGCTTTTCCTATCATAGGTTGTGGAAACAGCTCAGCTTTTTATCTTCCTCTCAAAAATCTTAGGGAAACTATGAAGCAAGTAAATAAATGATAATGAAATGTTCTGCCCATGAAAGATTTAACATGACTGAACCGGAGGAAAAGGAGCAAAGCTAATGATTGGCAGCAACTAGTAATCCCTCCAGTGTTCAAAGTTTTTGCAGTTTAATTCAGACATTTTCTGTTTCTGTTGAAGTCAAAGACAATATTTCCATTGGCTGCAGCTGGAGCAGCTTTAATCTTTTAGGTTTTGAACAGTGCTGTTTTTCAATCTAAAATAATAAAGTATGATATTATTTCAAAACGGAGCCAGTTGTCTGATGTGTGGGTTCATCATTCATTTTAGCACTTTTCTGACTGTTTCCTCATTCTTCTGCTGAGATTAGTGTAAAAGAAAAGGCACCTCCCAATCTCAACCCATCCTCCTCTGAAAGGTCAGCTGAGGTTTTCTTTTCCACTCTTTAAGCTCTGTGGGAAGAACAGCTTCACCCCGTTTTTTGTTTAAAAACAAAACACAGCCAGAACAACCCATATCCCTCATGCAACAGCGTCTTGGGGTGAACACGGCAGTGACTCACTGTTGCCTTTGGCACCTGCTTTAGACAGGCAGGTGGAGGTGGCAGGTATGTGGGAGCCTTGGCAGGGAATGGGCTGTGCACACCAAACCCTGACAGCCTCGGTGAAAGGCGTGAGGGGCAGCAAGGCAGATGCCCACACGTAAGTTACCAAGGGTAGCAGATACAACATAGAGTCATAGAATCACAGAATCATAGAATGGTTAGAGTTGGAAGGGACATTAGAGATCATCGAGGTCCAACCCCCCTGCCCTGGGCAGGGACACCTCCCACCAGACCAGGTTGCTCCAAGCCCCATCCAGGCTGGCCTTGAACCCCTCCAGGGATGGGGCAGCCACAGCTTCCCTGGGCAGCCTGTTCCAGTGCCTCACCACCCTCACAGGAAATAATTTCTTCCTGATACTTAACCTAAATCTCCCCTCTTCCAATTTGAAACTGGTACCCCTTGTCCTGTCACTGCACTCCCTGACAAAGAGTCCCTCCCCAGCTCTCCTGTAGCCCCTTCAGATATTGGAAGGCTGCTCTAAGGTCTCCCCGGAGCCTTCTCTTCTCCAGGCTGAACAACCCCAGCTCTCTCAGCCTGTCCTCGTAGCAGAGGTGCTCCAGCCCTCTGGTCATCAAGACAGACATAGGAGCTATCGGAGCCCCATGCCCTCTGTCTTGGTGGCTGGAGGCTGGGTGGGGTATCCTAAAGTACCAGAGAGGGTGTCTACAGATGAAAACCTGCATTGTTTTTGAAGATCCCCTAGAGCTGGTATGTTAAGAAGCCATGGGTGAAAAGAGCTAACCCATACAGAGAGCATACTTGCTGGTTGTCCTGAACAGATTCTTTTCTGAAATAGAGGGTGTCTACAGATGAAAACCTGCATTGCTTTTGAAGATCCCCTAGAGCTGGTACGTTAAGAAGCCATGGGTGAAAGAGCTAACCCACACCAAGAGCATACTTGCTGGTTTTCCTGGAAAGGTTCTTCTCTGAAACCTTTAAAGGGATTATGGGTTCCCACATTAGCTTCTTTTTAAGAAACAGGCTATTTGTGTTGCTTTTTTTCTTTGGCGTAGTGTTTTGGACCTCTTGGTAGTCTGAAAGTGGAGGATCCCGCATTGCAGCTGAGGCTGCCTTACAAGCAGCTCTCAGTGCTCCCGGGGCCACAAATGCACCACTCACGTTCCCTCTGGGGAAACAGGAGAAACGGATGCTTTGCCTTATGCTGTCAGTTTGGGTCAATCTGTCCACCTTTGAGGGGAGGACTCTGTTCTTCTGTCTGCCTGCATGTAAGCATTGGACATGGTGGTCGGTTCTGGGATGGATCAGAGGGAATTTCAGATTTCCAGCTTCACATTTCCCTTTGACACCTTCAGGTATTCTGTATTCTGTAGGATTCTGTACTGTGCAAACATACCCTGCAGTCAGTCAGTCAGTCAGATTCTGTAGGATTCTGTACTGTGCAAACATATCCTGCAGTCAGTCACTCAGCCAGCCTGAGGACATTGGCATAGCTGTGCCCAGCCAGAGTAAAAGATGTCTATTTTCTGGGGCTGGGCTGAAACACGCCGCTCTCTGAAAGGTCTCTGCTGTGTTTGCTGCAGAACGTGGTCGGCTTTGAGGGTTGAGTGGGGAACTTTAAAGGAAAGAAGGAGCAGTGCCACAGTGAATGCAGCTGGACATGGCTGTGTCACACAACCTGGGGCAGACAAGACCTGAACACTAGGTTTTCACAACTTGCTTAGTCTGCATTTTTAAGTTTCTTGGGCTCCTGAGTCTTAGCGCTCAGCTGCAGCTGAGTTGACCTTTCAGAATAATGACATAAAATATTATATTTTTAATTTTCTATTCAGGCCTGTAGTGGAAACAAGTTCAGTACACAAAAGAGGGTACAGAAGACCAGTGCTAATAAAAATCCTGCCTAGATTCTTGTTAAGAAATCTCGGTTGTTCCTGTGTACTGAATGAAGCAGGGATCTCTCGCAAGGAGCAGGATGCAGTTGTACCATTAAAAAAGTGCATTATAGTATAAGCACAACAGGATGCCACATTGAAGGCAAGCTAAATTCTGGCATTTCATGGTGTTTGAGGGACTGACTTTGCAATAATAATTTTCTTTCAGTGTAGGCCCATGTTTGCTGTGTGTGTGGTGAATAACCTCCTAGGTTTACTAAAGGGAAGGTGAAAATGCAGACCTCCAATGTATACACCGTGTATGTGGACACTTACGCGTCCCTCAGCAAGTTAAGACATTTTTGATTCACAACACTGACATCTGCCCTTTCAACTTGTGCACTCATAGATGGGCTGTCCTCTGAAGGGACAAATTCCAAGAGGCTTCTAAGACAGAATCAATCACAGAAGCATAGAGGTTGGAAGGGACCTCTGGAGATCATCTGGTCCAACCCCCTGACAAAGCACGTTCACCTAGAGCAGGTTGGACGAGAACACATCTGGGTGGGTTTTGAATGTCTCCAGAGAAGGAGACTCCACAACCTCTCTGGGCAGCCTGTTCCAGTGCTCTACCACCCTCACAGGGTGGACTTGTGCTAGTCCTTGCCTTGGAGCTTTCACAAGAACGTGAGGCTGGCCCACCTGGAGCAACTGTGGCAGTGCTGCATGGGGATGGTACATCTGCCAGACTTCGCTGAGTTCACAAAGCATCTCCAAAAACTGATGTAGCAGGGTCTCCTGAGCATTTTCAACTTATGTTTGTGGCATGCTTGGAATTTGAAGAGATTCTCAGGTGGTATAAACCCCACCTCTCCAAACATGAAATTCCACGCCAAATTCATAGCTACTGAAGAGCCTCCAGAAGGAACAACTGTAGTTTTGTTAACGTAGGAAATATGGCATGTTCCCTACCTCGTCATGTTCTCAACGGTGACTGAACCCCCCCCCAAAAGAAGACTTATTTCATGTCTTCTCTTATTCTCAGCGACGACAACCATTTTTGTCAACGATTGCTAACGACAAGCACTTTCTGTGATACCAAGGGTGAAAACTTCCAGCTTTATTAAAGTTTTGCAAACTCAGATGAGGATCTTCAGCTGTGAACTGCTGGAGACTTTCCTGTAAGTGCTGTTGCCAGCTCAGTGTATGGTACCAGTCGGAACACACTAGACAGAACTCAGTCAGAAATTGGTTTCTCTCCTGATTTTATCATTGAAATTGTCTTTTTCCTTAAGGGATATCACTTCATTTTCCCCATTTAAAAGAAAGGTAGGAGCTACTATTCAATAGTATTAAAACTGGGGGGGATCAGAAGGCAGAAACTGTCCTAGTTGATGGGGAAATCTTTGCTTGACTGCACTAAGGATGTAGTCTATTTTAATTATTCTCATTCTTTTGAAACACTGACAGATTTATAAGTAGAAACTGCAACTTTGAAACAGAACATTGTTATTTTGGGGGATGGTACCAAAAGTAATTGTAATTGCCAGAAATCCATGGAAACATTTAGTTGTTTTCTGGCAAGCATTGACCAAACAGAGGAGCTCTTCTGGATCAAGCTGTGCTTTAATTACCAGTTGGACCTTCAATTCTGAAAGCTTAGAATCAGAGAATGGTTAGAATTGGAAGGGACCTTTAAGATCATCAAGTTCCAACCCCCCTGCCCTGCCCTTTCAGCCAATACTGACAGTGCTCCCTGTTACTTCTGACAAACTAATTCCATCTGAATCAAATAGCTGTTCTCCTTCCCCCCTAAAATCTCAGCTTTCTGATTCTTGGACCACCTGGAGCTTAAAACAATTAAAATTTGTGGATGGGTTTCTTTTTAGGTTGTTCTTCATGTATCTGTGGGCCACACTATGGTTATATATAATCAATATGGCATGTTTATCATGGTAAATTACATAACTATGGGGCAGCAGTGCTATGAAAATCAATTCTCCGATTCCTTCATAGTCAGAGACCAGGTGTGATGCTATTTGGCATAATCTAAAAGGTCTTCTTTAAGAAAACAAGTCAGCAGATCCTTTTTATCATTTAATTTTGGGTTTTCTGCTGACACATCACCAAATGAAGCCAGAAGGATATGGACTTCTTTCCGGAGGAAATTCATCTGTTTCTTATCTTTGTAAAACCAAGGCTGGTCTCCATCATCAAGCAATGTTGTTACTTCTCTGAGCTAATAAAGATCAGTGACTCAGCATGGAATACAATATCAGGTGAAAAGTTTGGACAGCATCTCAACTTTTCATTCTAATGTTAATGTATTATCTTCAGGAAAGTCCAAAGGGCAGCCTTCTGGGATACGAATAAATGAATACCTTTAGCCTTAATTAATTATAAACACTCTGCTTGTTTTCCAGATGGCACCCGTTCGTCTTAAATTACTTTAATTCCTCATTTGGATCGATAGATCAAATTTGCCACCAACTTTGCCAGTTTCCTACAAAAAGTGGTAAGAAGCAGTCTAAGAGAGACTTAATTGTGACAACTGATACTTTCTCTTCTGCCTAGTGAGTTGGTTTATTTTAATCCTCTGCACTGTAAATTATTTCCAAAAGCTTCAAGTGGAAAATGCAGATGACATCAGACTTTTGGTACTTCCAGGGAGCACAGCTTGCACAAGAGTCTCAGGAGAAAAAATAGTTTCCATGATTAAATTCAGGTGACTTTCTTGCGTTTTGGTTTGTGGGGAGGAGGGGGTGTAGAGCCAGAGGAGGCAGCAGCCTTCAAAGTATTTGTGGGGAGGTCACAGTGGAGCAGCAGCATCTCCCATGTGTTCACCAGGACAGGGCCAGCCTAGGCTGACCTGGGAGCCCTTGGGAAGAGAGCAGCTTGTCCAGATCTCTCCTGCTCATGTCAAGGAGCAGCACACACAGAGGTGACTTTTACATGTGTCATGGTCTGATACAGCCCAAATCTACTAATTCATCTTGCACAGGGGACAATGAGACTTCGTCAAGTTGCTTAGTCACTACCAGCTTGAAGCATAATTAAAATAACAGAGCAAAAAGCTCTATGTACTGTTATCCATGTAATCACAGTCCTCTCCAAAAAATAAAAATTATGGGGAATTTAAATTTGAAAACATAATTTGTTTGTAACATGATTCCAGATTTGCTGAATGTCCCTAGTCTCAGGCTATGGTACATCTCATGTGCCACGTGCCCTTCTCTCATGTGAAAGGTCCCTATAATTTCTGTCCAGTCATCCTCTGTTGGCTCTGTTTCACATGAGCAAACTTGCTAGCAAACCAATAACTTGGTATTTGCACGATATACTGAGCATGAAACACCTAGAGCCATGTGGCACTGGGGCAGACTGTCATTGCACAACTCTGGTCTGCTATCAGCAGAAGAAAGCTGACAGTCCTTCACCAGGCTAATAAGAAACAGTTAGAATCAGAAGGGACCTTAAAGATCATCTAGTCCAACCATCAACCTAACTCTGACAAAAAAATAAATAAGAAATAAAAATCACTAAACCATATTCCTGAGGAACATGTCAACCCATCTTTTGAACACCTCCAGGGATGGTGCCTCAACCACTTCTGAAGACATTGGAGAAAGTCTTCATTTTATTAAACTATATGTCTTTCTAACACAATATAGGGAACGCACTCATTTTTTTTCCTATTTTTTTTCTGTTCAAACTTCTCAAAATCCTTAATATTCCAATCTTAATAGCCATTGGATAGCAGTTTGCTGCAGCCCTCAGTGGGCCCAGCAAGCTGAATTGGATTTCAGTGAGCCAGTTCCCTGGGACTGAGAAGGTGCTCCTATGGCACTGTGGCCCTCCGATGCTAGAGAATCACCCAAGGTTTCCTCCTCCCACTCATCCCTCCGTGAACAGAAACCCTGGCCACTGGGGGAACGGGTGCCTGTGGATGCAGCCAGGGGAATTTGGAAGATCGATCAATGAGAAGAGGTTGATCTTTCTCAGGGAACTGCAGATTCACTGGAAACAACATCTCCTAAGCACACAGCAGCTTTGGGCAAGCCAGAGGGGTCCCCAGAGAACGTGGCAGGTCACTTGGCTGCTGGGCTGGGGTGGCAGGCAGGACACAGCCTTGCTGCTGGCAGCCTGGGCTTTCTGCAGCAGAGCTGGAAGAGTGGAAAGCATGAGGTCCCCAGCTTTGGTTTGCACTTGGATCCACAGGGACCAGCCCATGAGCCTGGCTGCTTCACCCTCTGCCTGCCTGTCCCACCAAAGAGCAGCCTGCGTGCCCTCGGGGGCTGCCAGGAGGAGTCCCATCCAACCCGGGCAGCTGACCGCTTCCCTTAGCTGTTAGAAAACCTGGTGACTTCTCTGAAGTCAGAGGGAGTTTCCTCTCCTGGCATTTTCAGTTTGCATTCCAGCTCACTGCTCACCACTGCTGTTTGCAAACTGTGTGAGTTGCGTGGCCCAGTTACAGCCACCCTCACGTGCCCCCCACGTTCAAGGAGAAAAAGCTGCGAAGGACTGCTCTGCTAAGGCTGGGAAGCAGGTTCAGGGGTAGGAATTCCATTTTTAAGCTGACATTAGCATCGGAAACGATGCTAAAAAATGTAGTGCTGCCTCCCTCACCTGCTCCTTCCTACCCTCTCCCTGGAGTTTGCTGAATATCTGGAGGGAGCCTCCAGGAGAGCTGTGGAGGGACTTTTTGTCAGGGAGAGCAGTGACAGGACAAGGGGTAATGGTTTTAAATTGGAAGAGGGGAGATTTAGGTTAGGAATCAGGAAGAAATTCTTTGCTGTGAGGGTGGTGAGACACTGGAACAGGTTGCCCAGAGAAGCTGTGGCTGCCCCATCCCTGGAGGGGTTCAAGGCCAGGCTGGATGGGGCTTGGAGCAACCTGGTCTGGGGGGAGGTGTCCCTGCCCATGGCAGGGGCTTGGAACTTGATGATTTTTAAGGTCCCTTCCGATCTAAACCATTCTATGGTTCTATGAATGACAGAGGAATTGATCCAGCTGAAATCTCAGCTAACAGCAACAAAAATACAAGCTGTAATCAGGCGTGGGGTCGTGATGTGGTTTTCCAGCCAGCCCCACGGACACTTGTGCCCATGGGAGGCAGAGCTGGAGGGGGTGGAGAGAGCTGCCTCTGCGGGGGAGGGTGCAAGGTGGTCTCTTCTGCCGGCTCTGGGGGCTTGCACTTCCACACGGGCTGAGGTTACCTGAGATGGCTGAGCCTGGGGGTGGCTGTTACCTCCCAGCTCTGCCGGGCATTTGTGAGTCTTGGCAAAATCTTTCTGATCCTCACTTCCCCTTGCAGAGGTGGCAAACACCCAAGCGCCAAGCGGTCGCCAACATTGCAGAGATGGGCATGTGGCAACCTGGGCTGAGTATGAGAAGCGGTGCGTAGGAGACGCTGGGAGGTGCCCCCACCCCAGCTATCCAGGGATTTCACCCCCAAGGTATGTGGTGAGCATTTATTGCACAGCTGTGTGTTTCAGGGTGCCTTTTCACAATGAAGTTGCACAAAATAGGCTCTTTTGTGTGTGTTGAGAAACCAATTCAAAGTTGTGGAGCACTTCGGCATCTGCACTTTAGCCCTTAGTGGGGATTTTGCAGGCTAGCTCCAGGCTTGGAGAGACAGAGGCATGTGGAAACTCGGGCTGTCCTCAAAAGGGGGCATGCAAGATAAAATTTCAAGGTCTGTTACAAGTTAATGTCCGGTTTTCTTTTTGTTTTCTAACACAGACCAACTAAATATCCTCATCTCGTCGAAACCCATATGTCTCCTATGACTTCTCCTTCATCTTTCTCTCATCACCTTGTTTCTTTATGTACGACTGGAAAAATATAAGTTAATTCCTGGAAAAGTTTGCAAAAGACAGAAAGGAAAGTGAACTAACTTCACCTTTGTAGAACAGGTCAACTTGTTGGTACTTGCTGTCAAACAATGTGTGGTGGTTTTAGCTGCTGGGAAGACGGCGGTGACACCAGCAGCAGGGTGTCCTGCTCTGACCACACACGCGCAGGAAAGTGAACTAACTTCACCTTTGTAGAACAGGTCAACTTGTTGGTACTTGCTGTCAAACAACGTGCGGTGGTTTTAGCTGCTGGGAAGATGGTGGTGACACCAGCAGCAGGGTGTCCTGCTCTGACCACACACGCGCATACAGGGGCTGCTGAGCAGACAGAGAGAGCTTGAAAAGTGGTAGAGAATGGCTTGAAGGCTAAAAAACCTGCTGTAGAGATGCTCAATATTTTTTTAAAGCTATTAAAGGGATAAATGTAATTTTCTGAATTTATTTTTTCAAAGAAAAAAATCTGTCTTCATTTGAGCTTTTTCCAAATATTCTCTACTTTAATGAGCAGCTGTGAATTTTATGCAGGAACTACTGGGTGTAGTTCTATGTAGTTTATTAGATAGGAAATTGGACCTTAAATATTTAAACCTGGTGTACAGGCACAGAATCTGGAGCAGACTGAGTGACACAACAAATAACTCATTCACTGAATGTAGCATCCATCTCTGTGGAAATATGCACAAATTTATTTTTCTTTTCTCAGCCTTCACCAATCCTTTTTGGGTTTTCAGCCCAGCATGCAGACAAAGAAGGCTTTGCTGATCACAACGTCCATTCATCTGTCCCACTCTACTAACTTCTAGACCAACTGCCGTTTTTCTCAGCCTTCACCAATCCCATTTGGGTTTTCAGCCCAGCACGCAGACAAAGAAGGCTTTGCTGATCACAACGTCCATTCATCTGTCCCACTCTAACTTCTAGACCAACTGCCGCGCTTTAACGTTGTGCTGCAGCATGACACAGCTCAAAGGCATTGGGGTAGGATTCATTTCACCTAAGTTTAGACTTCTACAGTATCAATGTCTTCATCTGAGATGATAGATAGTCACCTTAGGTCGTCCTTACAGTTAGTGGAGACTAGTTGGCACTTGTAACCATGATTCAAGGGACCTGATTTAGATGTCTATTTTGGGGTGGGATGAATCATGAACCAAGAGTGCCTTTCTCTCTTTACTGCTTGGTTAGAATGATTGGCTGAGATGAAGAAGAGGAGTGGAACAGCGGAATTTTTTACACAACTGCTGAAGACCATCTCTATATAAGAAAGGAGATCTAATGAGGCAAAAGCTGAAGTGTGTGCTCAGCAGCCGCAGCGGGGCCAGTCACCGCGGGTACCAGGCTGCCAGCCAGCACATGCCCCTTGTTGGGACAGGGAGGGAGTTGGGGCTGCCTTTCACCTGTCTGGTACTTAGAGCACGTGAGAAGAAGAGGAGTGTGCTGCTGAGGTGAGGAGAAAGTCATACAGAGCTCCAGGGTCAGGAGAGCTGTCAGGGTTATCCTTTTGGGTGGGTAAGAAAACAAGACACTAGTTCAAAATAAACACGGCTTCGCCGGATTTACTGCTCGCAGAATTAATTGCCTATTCCCATGAACTCACCACAACTCTGCGTGTTGTGACTGCTCAGATAAAACAACTTCTCAAACAATCCTTTCAGCATTTAGAGGTCGCCGGATTTACTGCTCGCAGAATTAATTGCTTATTCCCATGAACTCACCACAACTCTGCACCACAACTTCTAAAACAATCCTTTCAGCATTTAGAGGCCAAGCCCTACCTCTGATCAGCTTATGATGCAAATTTCCACTTCCAACTTGGTCATTTTGAAACAGGCACTTCTGGTGTTTTTCCCCACAGCCACTCTCTCTTCTCTGAAAAATAACACCTCAAAACCCCCTCCTTATTTTCTCTGGAAGTCCTCAGGCCTGCTAAAGTCCTGATGATGGTTGAGGGGCTGCTTTGCAGAGACTGCTGCCTAGGATGGATTGTCTCTGTTTCCTGTTGCTTTCCACCTGATGACTTCCAGTCCAAGTTCTTTGTGTCCGAACAATTCTTTGTTGTGCACAATAAAAGCCTTTAGTCAAGAAACCTGAGCCTGTAAAATGTAAGCTAATGAAAGGAAAGAAATGAGGAAACATCACCATACTGGTGCTGTCCTGATGGCGTGGTGGTATTCCTTCTAAAATGAAGGGTCTGGGAGTTGTTATAACAATGTCTCTGAAATATACTCCCCACTGAAAAGTTGCCTGGTTAAGCTTAGTCACTTGGTTGGTTGTAGAACGTGACTGAGAAGCAGGATCCAGCCGTACCTGCAGGAGGGGCAGCAACAACAGGAGCAAACAAAAGCCCAGAAAGGGCCTTATCTTCTGCTAATCCCTG
Source organism: Calidris pugnax (assembly GCF_001431845.1). Classification (NCBI taxonomy): domain Eukaryota; kingdom Metazoa; phylum Chordata; class Aves; order Charadriiformes; family Scolopacidae; genus Calidris; species Calidris pugnax. The sequence goes on along the minus strand of NW_015090902.1, from coordinate 798,824 downwards.
CGATATCACGGGATGAAAAGAGCCACCATCACCTTAATAACCACAGTAACAATTTGTGCTTTGTCACAGTGACTCAGTGACTCTCAGCCTTTCATAAGGCAGGGCATTATTCAAGACTGGCCCTAGTGGAAACGCAAGTTGGCTCCCACAAGCATGTTTTCGTCTTGGGATCACTTGTTCATGCATATTTATTTAGTAATTCACTTTCTGGGAACAATTCCATTCATGTTCACTTTTTCGTTATCAGCAAGGCATAACTCATTGCCCTGTTCTTCAGAAGGCCCAGCTGAGGGAGGGAGTGAGCCAGCTGCTTGCTCAAAGCCCTGGCGTGGGTCAGGGACTCAGCAGCAGAGCAGTGGGATGGCAGGCAGGTTTTATTTGTGTTTCATTCCAGGAAAAAAAAAAAAACAAAACAAAAACAAAAAAGAAAACAACAAACCAAAACCAAAACAAGTAATGCAGGCCAGGAGAAAAGCTTCAAAACAAACAGACTGGCACAATCACTCCCAAACTGATGATGTCCACAGTTTGGTTCAGGGTCTTGCACTGAACGACGAGCAGTGAATGCCAGGTCCTCATTTCATCCTCAAAAGCTTCATACCCCATAAATCTCCAGCAAGGTTACTCTCTGTTGTCCAAGATCCTTCTTTTTGGGTATCTTCATCTTCTTGGTGGGACAGCGGAAGGTGGCATGGCAATGTGACATCCTTGTTGCCATTCTCTTGCTCAGAGAGCATAGGCCTTCTGGTCATGACGTGAACCACAGAATCAGAATCTTTATGGTTGGAAGGGACCTTTGAGATCATCGAGTCCAACCACACAAAAAAAACCCCCAAAAATAAAAAAAACCCCACACCAAACAAACAAACAAACAAAAAAAAACCAAACCAAAAAACTCCCCACAAACAGACACAACCCAACAATCCCGGGCACTAGAGCATGCCCTGAAGTGCCACGTCTACACATTTCTTAAATCCCTCCAGGGATGGTGACTCCACCACCTCCCTGGGCAGGCTCTTCCAGTGCCTGACCACCCTCTCAGGAAAGTCATTCTTCCCAATATCTAATCTAAACCTCCCCTGCCCCAACTTCAGACCATTTCCTCTGGTCCTGTCATTATTCCCTTGGGAGAAGAGGCCAACACCCCCCTCTCTACAACCTCCTTTCAGGGAGCTGTAGAGGGCAATGAGGTCTCCCCTCAGCCTCCTCTTCTCCGAACTAAACATGCCCAGTTCCCTCAGCCTCTCCTCGTAGGACTTGTTCTCCAGACCCCTCACCACCTTGGTGGCTCTCCTCTGGACACGCTCCAGCACCTCAATGTCCTTCTTGTGGTGAGGGGCCCAGAACTGAACCCAGCCCTCGAGGTGAGGCCTCACCAGTGCCCAGTCCAGAGGCACCATCACTTCCTTACTCATTCCTCGGTGTTCTCCAGTTTGACTGCTTCCATCCATGTCCTTGGTTATCAATACCAACCGTTCCTTTGTCCTCACCTCACTGCTTTTTCTGGGGCTCTCATGCACTTCCATTCCCACTTCACCCATAGCTACCCAACCGTTTTTTGTCTCTGCACTCTGAAGGAGGGCCACAGGGCTGCCTTCCAGGGGCTTTCTTGCAAAATGCAAGTGAGCCAGAGTTAGGAAGGTTCAAAAGCAGTCTCCAAATGCTGAGCTACCCGTGTGCACGTGTGTTTGTCCTGCACCAGCCTGTTAAGGCTTAAAAACATGAACTGTTGTTGAACAGTATTTCACAGAATCACAGAATCTTCTAGGTTGGAAGGGACCTTAAAGATTATCTTGTCCAACCGTCAGGTCAGCGAAACAAAGCGTGAGAGCTTCTACAATTAAAGGACAACACAACCTCAAAACAAAACTTCAAGCCAACGAAATCTTCAAGTGAGAGAAAGATAGGTAATATGTAGAGTGGAATTCAGTTCAAGGTGGAGGCCTTAAACTAATGCGTCTACATGTAGGAATGTATATAAAAATACACTTGCTGTCTATGTTTCGACTATGGAGATCAGTGGCTTGATGCAGTAACATGTAGGAATGTATATAAAAATACACTTGGTGTCTATGTTTTGACTATGGAGATCAATGGCTCAGGGGAGATCAGTGGCTTGATGCAATTGCCTAAACCTTGGTGCCATTTGCAGCATTTCAGGAGTCCCAGACACGTGGCCAGCACTTGCAACACAAGGGAAACCCATGTCCTTTTGGGAGGGCTGGATGCCAGACAGGAGGCTCTCCCAGTGCTCAGATGGGGCTGGACATTTACGTGTGAATCTTGTCTCTGGCCAATACAGTCGGTAAAGTCCAAGGAGCAACTCAGCTCATCCTAAAGCAGGACCTTGAGGGTGACTGAATAAATCACTTTATATGGCTCATAACGTACCTTTGGCTGTATTGCCTGTAACTGGAGGTTTAACATCTAGTGCATATATAATAGGTGCCTAAATTTATACTTCCTGACCTTGAGTTGCCCTCGGTGTTTGAAAGGAGCAGTGATAGATAGGAAAACACGTTGGTCACCCAGCAGCCAGAGCCTGTGACTATTCTGTTTCATGACTTGCACGACTAATCTGTCCTTGTTGAAGTGGCCTGCCCTTCCAGAGAGATATGATCATATGGGAATTCTTTGAATGCTAATTTCTGATATGAACGGATCAGGCTTCTGGTAGTGTGACCCAAACTGGCAGACCTTTTCTGCTGGGCTTCTGCCGGGTTAATCACTCTTTTTTTCTGTGATTCCCTGCAATGATTTTGGTCCAGGAGATCAGTGTATCTTTTGTTTCAAAGGGTGGTTTGATAAAGAAGTATTGAAACTGCTGCTAACAGCTCAGGGTGTTATTTATTACCCACATAACACCACGAGAGAGCTCTGCACTGAGTTTTAATACATGATTTATGATCTCTGCTTTCATTTCATTTTCAGCTTTGCCCAAGATTCCTTTGGAGTCCAAGCGCTTTGCTGTCCACCTCGCCTGGCATGTCTGCTTCTCCTTCAGAAGAGCTGATCTGCTCCTTCTGACAATGTGACCGAGGTGTCATTTTGCCAGAACGTGTTTGACACCAGCAATGAAGCAGAGAGACCCTGAAATGTCACTGACGGCCGTGTTGGCTGCTTCGGTGCATTTGCTATTGTTCCAGGGAGTGTGATCTAATGGAAAGCAGAGCAATTCTTATTATAGCAAGCTATAATTCACTGGCTGAACTCTCAAGTGTATGCAGTGAACTCTCAAGTGTAACAGCTTCAGAGCAGCAGCTGGGCCAGGAATCTGTTGGCTGCACCATTTTTCCCAGCAACATGGGAAATAACTGCTTTTCCCATCCGCTAAACTTTGGGTAATTTCAAAAAAGGGCTGAAAGCAAAAAAAGTTCTTGCAAGAACTTGTCCCGAGCCAAAATATCAACAGTTAGGGCACTGGTTTGGGAGGCTGAAAAGAAATCTATTCCCCCTCCCCCTGCAAGGGGAGTAAATATTAAATTATTTATTCAGACTGGAACAGCTCTGACAGAGGACACTGAGAAACTTTCAGAGAGGCTGATGGTGAGATCACATATCTGGGACATGCAAACAGAGTTCCTGGTGTGAGCTGAAAGACAAAAGACATACGTCCTCCCCTGTCAAGGCTGAGTGTCCTTTTCACTGCCACCGCAGGGATGACGCTCTCTTGTGATGACCAGAAATTCATCCTGGACGGAGAAGCCACTCCCTGATGAAAATGTTGTCAAACCTCATGCACTGTTGTGCGCTTTGATTTCAGGGAATCGGAATTTCGCAGCTCATCCTCGTTGAATTACCCCCCTGGCATTTTTCAGATCATTGCGCCAGCCTGGAGGGATCCTCCAGAGCTACAGTCTTCTCACCCAAAATGTCTGTGGACAGTAGGTGGACGTGAGACGAGGGAAAATGGGCAGACCACTGTTGAGATATACTTTTTTTTTTCACAGAATCACAGAATCTTCTAGGTTGGAAGGGACCTTAAAGGTCATCTAGTACAACCGTCAACCTAACTGACAAAAATAGACACCCACACAACAAACAAGGAGCATCATCACTAAACCATACCTCCCAGCACTTCATCAACCCGTCTTTTGAACACCTCCAGGGATGGTGCCTCAACCCCCTCCCTGGGCAGCCCATTCCAATGCCTGATAACCCTTTCAGTGAAAAAATTTTTCCTAATATCCAGCCTGAACCTCCCCTGGCACAACTTGAGGCCATTTCCTCTTGTCCTATCACCTGTGACTTGAGAAAAGAGCCCGACCCTCATCTCTCTACCCCCTCCTTTCAGGGAGTTGTAGAGAGCAATAAGGTCTCCCCTCAGCCTCCTCTTCTCCAGGCTGAACCCCCCCAGCTCCCTCAGCCTCTCCTCATAAGACTTACTCTCCAGACCCCTCACCATCTTTGTTGCCCTTCTCTGGACCTGCTCCAGCACCTCAATGTCTTTTTTATGGTAGGGGGCCCAAAACTGGAGCCAGCCCTCAAGGTGAGGCCTCACCAGGGCCGAGTACAGGGGGACAATCACCTCTCGGGCCCTACTCACCCCACTGTTCCTGATACAGGCCAGGATGCTGTTGGCTTTCTTGGCCCCCTGGGCACACTGCTGGCTCATGTTCAGCCACAGTCCACCAACACCCCCAGGTCCTTTTCTCCCAGGCAGCTCCAGCCACTCTGCCCCCGGCCTGTAGCGCTGCAGGGGGTTGGTGTGTCCCAAGAGCAGGACCTGGCACTTGGCCTTGTTGAACCTCATCCCGTTGGTCTCGGCCCATCCATCCAGCCTGTCGAGATCTCTCAGCAGAGCCTCTCTACCCTCCAGCAGGTCGACACTGCCACCCAGCTTGGTGACGTAACGATTGCCTTTGATGTTCTTCCTCTCTTTCTCCCCCTTCCCCTTTGCACCGCTGGCTGAAATAAGTGTTTTATGGCTTTCCCTCTGCCTTCCCCCGTTACCACCTCCCACTGGGACACCCTTCTCCCGGTGGCACCCTGCCCAACGCCGGGAGAGACGCCTCCACTCCGGCTTCCCTGGGGAGCTGCCAGCTCCGTCCTTCTGGTGCCCTCCAGTGTCTCCTTCCCGAAATGACTCAGCTGAGGAAAAGCCCTTCAGAGAGGATCCTGCTCGAGTGATGCTCCACTGGGAATGCGTGAGGACCAGGCGCCGAATTGAAGTTAGAAAGTTAGTGTGCCCAGGTGGCCAAGAAAGCCAACAGCATCCTGGCCTGTATCAGGAACAGTGTGGCGAGTAGGGCCCGAGAGGTGATTGTCCCCCTGTACTCGGCACTGGTGAGGCCTCACCTTGAGTACTGTGTCCAGCTTTGGGCCCCCTACCATAAAAAAGACATTGAGGTGCTGGAGCGGGTCCAGAGAAGGGCAACAAAGATGGTGAGGGGTCTGGAGCACAAGTCTTATGAGGAGAGGCTGAGGGAGCTGGGGGTGTTCAGTCTGGAGAAGAGGAGGCTGAGGGGAGACCTTATTGCTCTCTACAACTCCCTGAAAGGAGGGTGTAGAGAGGTGGGGGTCGGTCTCTTTTCTCAAGTCACAGGCGACAGGACAAGAGGAAATAGCCTCAAGTTACACCAGGGGAGGTTCAGGCTGGATATTAGGAAAAATTTTTTCACTGAAAGGGTTCTCAGCCATTGGAATGGGCTGCCCAGGGAGGTGGTTGAGGCACCATCCCTGGAGGTGTTCAAAAGACGGGTTGATGTAGTGCTGGGAGGTATGGTTTAGTGATGATGCTCCTTGTTTGTTGTGTGGGTGTCTATTTTTGTCAGTTAGGTTGACGGTTGTACTAGATGATCTTTAAGGTCCCTTCCAACCTAGAAGATTCTGTGATTAATTTACCGGGTAAGCAGCGTATCCTTGACTAAAGGTGAGAAATCTAAGGCTGACGTTAACCTGGGCTGAGAAAGACAAGCTCTACTACGTTCAGGAAAGCACCACGGCGTTCATGGGTATCTGAGCAGCTATTCAGAGCGCTGCCGTATCAAAGATGTTCACCTCATAACCATTTCCACCGTCGTTAAAAGATGGCACTACTGAACACAGAGCAAGAGAGAGAAGTTGTGATTTGTTCTGTGGCCGGTTTAAGTGATAAGAAGTTACAGATTACAAGTTACAGATTGCAAGACTTCTATTCTGAATTTTTCTCTTTATTTCGATGAGTAACTTCAACAAATTCACTATTTGGCTCAGAATAATCCCACACATAAATAACACAAAATAAAAGCAGTCTGTTTGGTCTGGCTGTTTCTAATTAACTTCAACAAAAATTCTGGCCCTCCTGATCTTAACGGCTGTTCTCACGTCACCGCGTGGGGATTCAACTTAAGGAACACACAGTGTCCTTCAAATGAAAAAAAGAATACATTACTGTAGGTTTGGCTAACATTTAGCTTATAAGCATTTCACAAAAAGAAGAAACATACCAATTTATAGGCCTCTAAATACAGGGTTTATGTTGGGACAATGGGCACCATAAAATCTATGCAAGCCTACAGCTAAATTATGGATAATTTAGGGAAAACCAGCTTTCACTAAGTGACTATTTCACTCATATTGTTTAACTATTTTTGAAGGAAAAGAATGGCATAATACGCTCTGAAATGTATCTGCAATACAGAAAAATAAGTTTACTTAGACCCTTAAGTAACAAGGCAAATAATATAAAAAATAAAGGATCCAGCTATTTTTTACTCTAACCCATGCTTTTTACTTTAGTGATGCTGGCAAATAATGCGTTTTCCAAGACCTGCTTAGAATCTCTTTTCTTTCTACCATAGTCTCATTGTAAGTTCTGCCTTTTTAGCAGTTTTTACCACACTCCTCAAAATCATCCCCGAATTTTGAAGCAGAGTCTTCCCTTTGTGCTTCCTCAACATCATCCCTGAATTTTGATCTGGTCTACTTTTGCTGCCAGCAATGACACACATTATTCTTTACTTTTTAATTCTTTACTTTGACATTACTTAACATTATTCTTTCCACCCCAACTACCTGGACTATTTTGAAGACTATAATCAGAAGATGGAGGGCCTGCCAGTTCAGAGACAGGTCCTAAATTATTGTGATACTCTGTTAGTTTCTATCTTTTTCTTTTGAGATAAGCCCTGGATGATCATTTCGCTATCTGCTCTTGATAAGAGATCACGGGTAGCTGTGTTGCTGTCGAAGATTTGGTTGGAAATTTCACATTTCACTTATGCCAGTAGCATGTTGTTTAGCCTTTTTGTGGTGAGGACACAGCAACACACGCAGCCTCCATGGAGTCAGGCCTTGGGTGCTAGGTCTCTTTGGCAGGAGACCAAGGGAGAGCCTTCCTCTTCCCTTCCTGCACGACAAGAGCCGGGCTGCAATCCCTCTCCTACTGCTGGGATCTGGGATACGTTTCCTTACGAATGGTAAAACCTTGGTTAGAGTAAGTGAAGAGCAAAGCTCGCACTAAGTTTCTTGTGCCTCCGCACAAAGAAAGCCCTTGATGCCAAGCAAAGCAACACTGTCCTTTTTATTTTTTTTCTTCCTGGCAACAGCATTATTCACATGAAAGGACACATCTGAGACGACCAAAGATTCAAGTCCAGAGTGTGAGGATTGTTGGGAAATGTTTTACTGATGTACCTCAACACTTCATGCTTCCTGGACAGAAGTTCCCTCAAACTTTTGTTTTCTGGGTCACACCTCTATCCAGGTGAAATATAATCTGGAGGCTCTCGGGATATATTTGTTCCCCAAGGATTGTTTTCACCACTTGCTTTACACCTGTAAATTACCAACCAGCCACTGCAGAATCACAGAATAGTTAAGTACGGAAGGGACCTCGGGAGTTCATCTGGTCCAAAGCCCCTGTTCAAGCAGAGCCACACAGAACTGGTTGCTCAGGACCATGTCCAGGTGGTTTTTGAATATCTCCAAGGATGGAGACTCCCCAGCCTCTCTGGGCAATCTGTGCCAGCGCTCAGTCACCCTCACAGTGAGAAGGTGTCTCCTGATGTTCAGAGGGAACCTCTGGTGTTTCTGCTGCTGACCACTGTCTGTGGTTCTGCCACTGGGCACCACTGGAAAGAGCCTGGCTCTGTCTTCTTTGCACCCTCCCTTCAGTCATTTATATAGACATTGATGAGGTCCCTCTGAGCCTTCTCTTCTCCTGGCTGAACAGCCCCAGCTCTCTCACCCTTTCCTCACAGGAGAGGTGTTCCAGTCCCTTCATCATCTTCGTGGCCCTTCACTGGACTCTCTCCGTTAGCTCCACATCTCTTTCATACTGGGTGTCTCTCCTGTACCAGGGAGCCAAAAAAACGGACACAGTAGTCATCAGGTAGGAACAAGATGTGATCCTACTCTCCTGGACCACATATAGACTTTATCACTTCCAATGCATTTCTCCCCTGATGGAAATGATGCTTATACTTAGCATTTGAGTAGCTTTCTACCAGCATTTGAGGCAGGAAGACGAGAACAGCAATGTACATTTTTGATAATAATTTGTCTATATAGGGTATTTACAGTAAGTTATAATCGCACAGTGACTTTACATCTAGCAGACCTTTTCTGACAATGGCCTCAGCACATTTTAGACACTGTAGGTACCCAAGGCAGCCAGGACTAGTGGACGTATGTCCTGGTTTCAGCTGGGATGGAGTTAATTTTCTTTCTAGTGGCTGCTGTGTTTGGGGTTTGGCATGAGAATAATGTTGATAACCCATGTTGTTTTGGTTGTTGCCAAGGGATGTTTACATTAGTCAAGGTCTTCCTGTAGAAGCTGAGAGGGAGCACAGACAGGACAAGCTGGCTGAAGGAATATTCCATACCATAGATGTCATGCTCAGTATAGAAACAGGGGTTGGCAAAGGGGCAGGAATCCACGATCTATGCTTGGGACATACTGATCACTGGGAGGCAAGAGTGACTTTTGGTTTATTACTTTATTTTGTATTTTCTTTTACCATGATGATGATGATTATCATCATCATTATCATGATCATGATCATTATCATCATCATCACCATCATCATCCTTTTTTCCTTTATTAAACTGTTCTATTAAACTGTCTTTCCCTCAACCCTCAAGGGTTTTTTTCCCTTTTTTTTTTTTCCTGGTCTGGGAACCACAAGCATCCTTGAATCGTGCAGCCAGGGACCTAGACACGGGAGATATCCCAAGGTGCCACCAATAAGCCCAAAACCAAGGGACTGTAATGGCAACTAGTCATCTGAGAAGGTGGAAAACAGCACAGAAAAATAAAATTGCTCTGAAAGAACAGAAAACAGAATCATCTATTGGCTGTTACAGGTGAAAACCAGAAATTAACAGCGTCTATTGGCTGCTCAAAGTAGGATGTTCTACACCCTCTTATGTCTCTCTGTTAAAAAAAGGTAAAAATGACTTATTTTTTATCCATAATGGAGTGTCTCTCTCTCTCTGAGAACTTCCCCATTGAATCCTGCATGAACTTTCCATGAGCTCCTGCGCTCTCACTGGGGACTCTGGCTGATTCTAGACTCAATGTTGGGCGCCTACCTCCAAGGGAGACTCTGCTTGGGTCTGTCGTCCCCCTTTTGGGGATGGTTGGCTGTCCCACCTCCAGGACTGGTTTGTTCCTCCTTTTTGGGATAATTTGGCTCCTTCTAAAACCAGTCTAATTCACTTCATATCCTAGATATATTAAATACATCTGCCGTTGTATTATTGTTGATAAGTTTGCTTCACTAATGATAAGTTGTAATAGTACAGACCTACCTGGTTGTTGCTGTCATTGGTTGTACCACCTTACTGCTTGCTGCTGTTATTGATTGACACTACTATTCACTGATACTGTATTACTTATTGCTGATAATAATTTGTAATAGCCCGTGGCAGGGGGGTAGGAACAAGATGATGTTTAAGGTCCCTTCCAACTTAAACCACTCTATGATTCTATGATATATATTAATTCATATTCCCTTTATTAGTCTTCATGTTAACTTTACTAACCACAGGCATATTTGCTAGTGGTGAATTTTGTGGTTGTAGACTTCCTAGTGGTGCTTTTAGTGGTATTTGTGGTAACCTGTAATTAAGCGGAGAAGTTTAGAGGATGAAGCCTCTGTGTCCTTGTGTATGATGGAATCTGAGGAGCCCATGGTCATGAGCTCTGTGCAGCCACAGACCAGGTGACCCTTCAGGTTGTGACATCTGCTGAGTGCCAAAGCACACTTTGAACCAAGCCCTAGGTGTCACAGCACAGGGAACACTTTGGGGCACCTCAAAAGCTCTCATCTGCGGTACAACTTAATTGTTCTTCAGAATAAGAATAAATCTTACGAGAGTGATTCAAGGAGCTGGGACTGTTTAGTTTGAGGAAGAGGAGGCTGAGGAGAGACCTCATCACTCTCTACAACTACTTGAAAGGACACTGTAGAGAGGTTGGGGCTGGTCTCTTCTCACAGGTCATTAGTGATACAATGAGAGGGAATGGATTCAAGCTGCAACAGGGTAGGTTTAGACTGGACGTTGGGAAAGAATTCTTCTCTCTTCAGAAAGAGTGGTCAGACTCTGAATAGGCTGCCCAGGGAGGTGGTTGAGTCCCCATCCCTGAATGTGTTTGAGAGTCGTTGAGATGTGGTGTTGGGGGATATGGTGTAGGGGAGAACTTTGTAGAGTAGGGCTGATGGTTGGACTCGATGATCCCAAGGGTCTTTTCCAACCTGAATGATTCTATGATTCTATGAATTCAGACTAATTATTTTTCCTTGAAATTTAGATGTTTTTATTTCCGATATTGTTGCTCATACAATCCAAATGAAAACACGTTCAATTGCTAATCAGGCATCCGATTGATCGTCATTCCTTGTTAGGCATTTCCATCACAACAAACGATTGCGACATTCATTGTCAAAAAAGCAAGTTGTTGTCCTTTGTACTAAAATGAAAGATATAGAAGTGGCTCCGGCGTCGCGCTGTGCAGCACGTTGTGGAGGTGGTTCCACAGCCCGGGGGTCACAAATATTCCTGTGGGCTGATATGAAAGCCGGGCTCAGCACGGGGCTCAGCAAACAAAGAGGATTTCAACCGCGACCAGGCGCTCGTCAGAAAGAGAGTCTCGCGCTTTCCAACCCATCCTACAGGAAGGATCATTTGTTGGCGCCGTGCGTCGACAGATTTATTTAAAGCACACAATGAACAACACCAACACGCTGTTACCCCTCTTAACCACAACTGCTGCACCACAGATTTCAATTTTTAAGTAGTCACATTCTCACATTACGCTTACAGATTTCTTTTTTCTGCTGAAATATGTTCCCTTGTGTTATCACAGTCCATCCTTAAAGTGTATAATTAGAAAACCTATTTGTATAAGCAATATGTCTAACGCTTATAAGCCAGAGAAATGCTTTACACAAATAAGTTATATTTGTAACTTTGCATGTTGACAAAAAAAAAACAAACTGCCAAGGCAGCAACTAGTGTAACATCCAGTGCATCCTAAATGTGTGTGTTCCCATTCTTACCAACAGAAACCAGCTAGGTATTCCTCATAAGCTTACTAATTGCCTATATTTTTATGGAAAATTTAATTTTCATTGAGATAACAATGAACTCATACAAGCCTTTTGCATGGCAAAGCTCGTCTGCTATTAACTGAATCACACAAGCTATATAGAATCGCCTATATTTTCCTTTACTCTTTAGGGAACTTCTGGGAACTGAGCTCTGAGCAGCACCACTCTTGCAAATGAGCAGCAATGACTCATTTTTCACCCTTTTTTTTTTTTCTTTTTCTTTTTCCCAACAGGCGTTGCAGAATGTGTCCTTTCCTTTATTGTGGCCACCAGTGATGAGATTATGAGTTTTTTTAAATTAGCTTCACAGATGAGCTTTTAGGTACGGTTTGCATCTGTGCATCTTCTTTGGTGCCCTGCAAGTCATTCAGTTATGGACAAGAAAAGAGAAAATAAAAGGGATATGAGATCTTCCTCTTGCATGGAGGAGTCAAAGCAGGAGTCTGTGCGTTGCAATGGTTTTTGATTACTTATACAAAGCAGGTCTTTAACAAAAGGGTTATAAGATTCAATGCAAAAAGATAAGGAGACTATAGTAGGACCATTGGCTTTCGACTGCCTTCTCCAAGCATGTAGATTTGGAAGCTGGAGAAGGTCTCCCAGCTTGGGTAAACTGCATTAAAAAAGACTGAATATTCAATTCAGCTGAGAATTCAAGTTACAGGCAATTGAAAACTGAGTCTTGCTTTTCATAAGAAAGGCTTGGGCCAACTCAGTTAGGTAACATCAAGAAAGACTGCTTATGGAAAGATGCATGTTGAAGTAGGTGCTTCTTTCCAGGACATAATTTTTAAACATCATTGAGAAATGGGAACAAAATCTTTAGTCTACTGACTGTGCTAAGTGCTAAGGGGCTCCATCTTCCTCTTTCCACTGTCTGGAGCCTCTTGCAACTTCCATCTTGTGTGCTGCACAAAAGAAAAACCAACAACCTTGGAGCATACGCAGGGTTTCATTCAGCAGCCTCCCCCAAGGAAATAATCCTTTCAGGGAAAACTAGTCTCTAAAAAATTTCATGTGCCTGCATGGTAAGTGGGTAGCTCAATGGTGGCACTGAAGAGCAGCCTAATATCTCTATGTTGGCTTTCACTGAACATTGATACTTGTCTACCCACGGATTTAACTCATATTTTAATTTTCCAAACATAAACACATGAGAATAACTGTATACAGAAGTCCCACTGAATTCAAGAAGGTACACACGCTCATACAGCTCTGCTTGACTGTTGGGTTTGCAACTAGAACTACTAAACCCAGCTGTTACCAGTGAAAAACTCCCCCTAAACCCAGTGTGGGTTTGGAAAGAGTTAAAACCGGAGGATCAACTAATCTAGGTTTCAGGGTATTATAAAGCATGGACTTATTCAGTCATTTCATTCATCGTGTACTTTTTTCTGCAAGAATTGTCATTTTAAAATCTCAACACCAAACGCTTTTCAGCATCTCACAGCTTAGGTTGACGCTAATTTTGCCGCCTTCCGTCTTTGACCAGCTACAAGTTGGCATTTAAGCTCAGTGGACTCTTGACCAATCCACAGATGACCTTGCAAGTTAACTTCAGGAAGAGATTAAATGATCATGATCTCATCTTGATTAACAACTAAGCACAGAATCTTCCTCTCAGCATAACTTTCTGACAGTAAGTTCCTCCCTCACAACCTTGTAACACCCTCTCCCATGCACCCACCCAAGCATGAATAAACAAGAAAACAAAACATTTTCAAACTGTTTCACGCACAGACTGAAGAAAGCTTATTTTCAGATTTGAATTCCTTGGAAGTACAGATGTTGTCAACTATAAAACGCATGGGCGTAAGGAATTTTGAAGATAACAGCATTTTTTTAAATTTTTTTTTCTTTTTTTGTAACTCTTAGTATAGCATTAAAGAAGATCCCTGTAGTGTTTTAACATTCTGCATCTCATACATCCGAAAACCCTCTGCTCTACTTAATATTACCCTATACAGTGCTTCCTAAACTGCATTTTAAAATTTCTTTTTGGGATATACAATATTTCAAGTTCAACTGAGATGTTGTTATTAAACACCCGGAGACTGAAAATACCGTACTGGACGATGAATAAAAACACCATCCCATAAAACACAACATACAAACCATTTTTTTCACAGTTCTAACAAGACGAGGTTGTACATAAAAATGTCACAAATAGCTCAGTACATTGGTATGATCAGAATAATATTAAGTCCAGCTGATATTGTCACATATTAAGGGCCAAATCCTGGCTCAATGCGCAGTTGAAGCCTAAACAGATGTTTAGAGAAAATAATATAAAGCTGCACTGACGTGCTGGAGTGATAACAATACCATCTGTTCATCTACCTAAGATTCTTGGCCTGAAATAGGTATCTAATTTGTGCTACGGAAGGACCACATGGTCCTTGGCTCCTGTCCTAGGACACATGTTTCTGGGTTTGTCGTGGCCCGGGGCAGAGGAGGCTGAGGAGCAGTGTTCCTTCTGGGCAGGACAGTTTTGGCAGGCATCTGTGTCTCCTGTGCTGCCAGAATTTGGCCAAGAGTTCAAAATCCTGTACATCTTATTCAGTAGTCCCTCTGAGGTCAAATGGAACTTTTTTTGTGAGTAAGATGAAAAGGATTTGGCCCCCAAAAGTTTTTAACCCTTTAAGTAGTAAGCGAGTAGTTTCATTGCACTTAGCCCATCATTCACAAAGAACTTTCTACTCCAAAAAAGAAGATGGTTGTTGACATTTGGGAAGTGTTGGCTCACGAAGTGGAAAGTGTGCAGCAACATCTGACTACTCATAGCATTTTGGAACTGAATTCCTAAAGGGAAAAGAGACACTTGCACATGACAATTTCATCCAATGTCTACCTGAGGCCAAAATGATTATTTCTTCAATTCCTAAATACCATCTAAATGGGCAACTTAGAAACACTAAGTAACTGGAGTCTGTGGATTGTTATAACTGGGTATGTATCTGTGTGTCTTCACTGGACTGGATGGATAAGCAACGTCATCTAATAATATTAAAATTTTACAAGAATGTATTGGAGCAGATGGATTTTTTTCAAAGAGCTTCCTAAACACTTCTATATGGAACACATGGTCACGACTTTGGGAAAGGAGAAATTGTGTTCTCATCCACAAAAAGCTTTTGGTGACTGGAATGGGCAAGAACAGCATTTTCGTCTTTAAAACAAATCAATTTTACTCTGTTACACAATTCCATGTTTTGTTCTGTGACTGTGGGCTTGAATTATCATTGATGAGATTAAATGGGATAAAGAATAACTAACTGTACGCAAATCAAATGAATTAAAACTATACAACAGTGCTACTCTGACCAAAAGCCACTGCAACACAGTATATTCTGATAACACACAGAATCTGGGGTTTGCAATTGTGCAGTGGGGATGCAGACGTGAACTCTGACGTTAGAACTGGAAAAGAGGAACCAAGGACCACAAGAGTTTAACCCCAAGGGATGGAGTGAGTGCCTTCATGGCTAACGCCGTGTCACGCTCGTGCTGACGCTCAACATGGAGCTGCAACAAAGCTGCAGAGATTATCTGCACTTAGAGACAATTTTATAGCGTTCCCCTTTTTGGAAATGGGGTAAAATCTGGCTGCCTTGTCACCATTGCTAAGAGCGTGCCTTCTCACCAGCACCAGGGCCTGGAGGTGTCAATGATTATCGGAGGAAACTGCACGTGAAGCCTCTATGAATTGGTTAAGGCGAGTGAACGTCTACCCTTTTGCTTATATTAAATAATTTAGTTCCTTGTATTGCTTCTTTCCTTCCCCAGCAGAAGGTTCTAGACGTTTTCTGCTGACAGCAGGCCTTTGGTATCAAATTCTCAGGGGGCATCACAGGCTGTGCATCCCTTTGGCTAAGGAAATAGGATCTGGTTTCATGCTTAATTCCCCCACTGCACGCTGAAAGCTGGACGAAAAGTTCTTGGGAGGTTGTCTGAGTTGAGGGAACACTTCACTCTATGCCCTGGGAAAACTTCACAGACTCCAAGAGGCCCAGCATTAGTCTACCCTTTGGAAAAAACATGAATAAAAGCTCCTCAAAAAATCAATAGGGCAGTTACAAAGTCTTCAAAAGGAGTCACATAGTGGTATGCCTGGGAAAAGGTTAGTTTGGGTGATGCTGTCCCTACACCTGGTAAGAAAGATATCTCTTTGTTACTATTAAGGAAAGTCTCTTTGATTTCATCCAGTTTTCCCATTATTCACCGTTTTCCACACATATACCCTACTCTTAAAGGCAGATCCTGCAGTCTTTGTTCCATCTTTGTTCCTCTCTCCACTGGGAATTTGTCAGAATACTACTGAGTAGGAGGGACGCTCTGTGTATCTTCTCTACTCTTAGGCACCCTTAGCCCTTGGTGTCTCCTGGCATGAACTCTTTCCAGGTTTTAGCCCTGCTGCGCCAACTTTTGGATCTTTGCATTGGTGAGGACCTCCTTGTGTGAGAAGATAACCTGGAGGTACGTTCCTACACAGATGGGAAGTGTAGGAAGAGGAGGAGACGCACTGACTGGCCTTGGTGCCTTCCACCTGGAGTGACAGAAGACTCTCCCTGCCATGAGGAGGAGGATGGGGCAGTGGTCTGCTCCTTGGGGTACGCATGAAGGTAGGAGAGCAATCTGGCACCTGAGGCAGCCCTTGGGGCTGGCCCACAATGCTTACAGGAGCTGAGATGCTTTGTGGGCTCAGGTCTTGGAAGCTACATCACAACATCAGATAGGAGATTAAAGGGTTTCATGGCAGAAGATGGGAGTCTCTTTCTAACTTCTGAAGTAGAAAATGTTTTGAGAAATCTTCTGCAAATATCACTGCCCCAAAAGGAAAGTATGCATGTGCTACATGCTCATTTTTGGGGTTTTTGGTTTTTTTTTTCTTCTGTTTGTCAAAATAGGAAAATCTTAGAGAAGGACAAAACTGAGCAACTTTATGATGACATGGCACATTTCTGGTGTATGCTGAGGTTTATTACTAGCAATATTTGACTTTCAATTGGGGTTCTGAAAGCATTTAAAACTCAGTATTAAAAAAGCCTCACAACAACCTTCTGAAGCAAGTTTATCTCTATTTTACAGGTAAGGAAACCAAGGCACAAAGAAATTAAATGATTTGCCACAGATAGTACAATAACTCAGTGGCAAAGTCAGGAAAAGAAAGAAATTCTGCAGTTATGGGTTGACTCTTTCTTCCTGCCAAGAAAATTAATCGTATCCCTAATATGCTGTTTCATGCCACCTGTATTAAAGATAATGAAAACTGTCCAATTTACACCGTTAAAATTGTTGCAAAGCCAATGAGTGGTTTTTTCCTTATTAGCACAAAAAATACTACTTAAAGGGTTAATTATACTGCTGTGCTGGTAAACATTTTTCCTTATTGCTGGTTAGACCCGTATTTAAATACTGACTGGGACAGAAGAGACTGAGCTGGCCCTGGACTCCCTCGTCTTGGTGTTGGGCATGGATATGGTGCAACAGGAGACGCCCACCGTGGCCTCGGGCAGCTCGTCTTCTTCTGTCCATTCGTTGAGATCGGGGTTATAGCACTGAATGCACTTCTTGTATTTTTTCTCTATTTCATTCCAGCCACCCACCAGGTATATCTTGCCGTTCAGGGTGGAGGCGCCAGCCGTGCTAACTCCGGTTTGAAGAGGCGCCGCGTAACTCCACTGCCCCGTGTAAGGGCTGTAACACTCCACGGGGAGAACGTCCACCCTTTCGGCTCGCCCCCCAAGCTGGGACCCCCCCATGACGTAGACCCTCTCCAGCAGGGAGACGGCGCAGTGCCACCCCCTCGGGGTGCTGAGGCTGGCCTTATCCTGCCAGCTATCCTTGCTGGGGTCGTACATGCACACCGAGCGGGAGTAAGCGTTATTGATGTAACCCCCCGTCACCAGGATGCGACCGTCCACCACCGCGCTGGCGTGGCAGCACCTGGGCACCTCCAGGGGGGCCTTCATCTGCCACTGGTTAGTGGCGGGCACGTAGCACTCCACCGAGGAGAGGCACCCCTCGGAGTTGCGGCCGCCCACGGCGAAAAGGAGGCCGTTGAAGACGTTGAGGCTGAAGTGGGTGCGCCGCTGATTCATGCTGGCCAGGTGGATCCAGGTGTTGAAACGAGGATCGTATCTGGAAGCAGTGAAAAGAGAGGGTAACCGTCTCACGCGCCGCTCTGCTAAATTCTGCAGCCTCGTCTCCGTCCCACCTGCTGACATTTTATTTATTCATTTACCCCGTTATAAGTCAGTGGAATGAAACCGGTATCCCTGGTGAAATTTCCGCGTAAATCTAGCTTTCGATTTGAGAAAAAATGTGTTTGCATCATTCAAAGCTGGTATTGTTTCAATAAAGTAAATGTGACTCTTTTCTGTAATTTGATTTTGTGTAACAACCTCATTAGAATATTGGAAAGAGACACTTTCAATTGTATGTTGACATTTTAGAAGCTCTTGCAATTTACACCTACAGCAAAAGCTGCCCAAATTTACTCAAAGGCTTTTAAGAAATGTTAGGTGGTGATTTATCTTTTTAGTACTTTCTAAACGGTAAATATTCTGTCCCTGCCACTCATACGGAGCAAGAATTAAGTGGAAAGAACATCTTTGCTTCTTAACACTGTACCTGTCTAAAATAACATTCTCTGTCGCTGGCATTTAAATGAGCAATATGAAGTAGGAAATAGCAAATTATGACTCCTGAAGGAGCCGAGTGAAGTACATTAGTAGACCCCCCCATTTCTCCTGTTGCATGCCATGGTTGGTAGATAAAAAGTTGAGTTGTCTCACCTCCAGCCTTTGCTTCAAGCTATCATGTGTCATCAGCTTTTAGGCTGAACTATTTAAAAATTAGTACCATCCGTTTGGCTACTGCATGTTAACTATGAATTCTTCTGACCTTGCTATCACCAGTGCAGTCCTCAGGTGACTATAGATAGGAACCGAAATATTTCAGCAGTGAGGTGTGATTTGGAACACGCTGTAGAAGAGAAATGCAGCCTTCCAAGAGACAGGTGACACTGTTTCTAAAATCTCAGTAAATAAAGGAGTTGGTTCTTCAGTTAGTTATTCTCTAGAGGATATGAAATTCGGTACAAAAGCTGTTGAAAATATGGTGGGTGGTGCATAGAAAGTCAAGATTATAATACGTAAAAGGTGGTTTGCGGAACTATCTGTGAGGCACCAGAAGCTCCTGAAATTTAAAAAAGTCTCACCTTGACTAATTTGGTGCATTTAATGGTACCTTAGAATATCTGAGAGCTTCCTATTTACATTTCTATTCATTTCCTCCACTTGGAGGGAGTTTTCTCCATCTTCCTCACTTCTCATTGCGCATGTGTAACCGTGGTGAAGTTTTTGCATAACTTTGATTGCCTATTTCTGCTCATTCAAACTTTAATATAGAATAGCATCCATACCTCCCCAACCCTGTCCCTTCTTCTATTTATCTGAGCAGTTCACACTGCCTATCACAAACCAGCTTTGGTCTATCTGCCTGCGTCGGTTGGAATGGATCTCTCTCCATCCCTCCTCAATAACCAACCGGTTACCTGCAGAAATTGCTGACTGCATGCTTGGCTTGGTTCCTTGCATCGTTCTGGTCTTCCCCACCAGCCACATAGAGAAATCCATCCATCACCGTCACACACTGATTAAAACTTTTAGCAGGCATTTCACTCAGCTTCTTCCATCCATTTTCAGGATCTCGGTACAAGATGTCTCTGCTAAGAGACTTTTCTGTTAGCGCAGGGCGTCCCCCTACAGTAACTAAGACTCTGAAACCTCCACGGATCCTCGTTCTTCTGGACTGCAGTGTATTCTGGTGGTAGGGAAGCAAATGATAGTTCATGGCATCCACTAGGAGCTTATGGCAGTCAGCATCTTGCATCATTCTCGGCACGGTTTGAACATAATTGACAAGGTCTTGGGCTGAGATGGTACCAAAACGGATGTTACCTAAGAGATCGGCAGCAAACTTTACTCTTTTTTGGTCAAATTCCAGCCATTTTATTGCAATCTGGAATGCAACAATTTCAGAAGGCAACTGCAAGTCGTCATCTGCAAGGAGTTCATTAATCTGATCAAAAGTGAGTTTTAAGAACTGATCCGTTTCTGAAAATTCAATGAAGTTGTCTCTAATAAATTTGTGCGCTGCTTCCTTGGTTGTTTTCAGTCCATACGTTTCTGCAATATTGGCAACGTACATACAATTCTCAACGTTGATTTCTTGGATTAGAAAATCACAGCACATCTTTACGAGGGTGTGAATCTGCAGATAAATTGCTGTGGAAATAATACTACCTATTGTATAAAGCGAGAGAGTAAGTTTTCCAGTGTAAGCATAGGTGATAACGGTAGCCAGACCCAATGGGGATATGTCGTTGAGGTCTACCCGTTGAGTGGAGGGATCTTTCTTTAAGATGTTGTGAAAGTAGTCGCTGCTTGAAGCCATCACCACCTTATGGACGCTGAAGGACTTGGTTTTGGTACTGATAGTCAAATCGCAAAGAAAATTGTCTTGTCTCATTCTGCTTAGACCTTCCAAGAGATTTGGGCTATACGATGGGTCAGAAACTTCAGATGAGATGCAGCTGAAACCATTGCCTCCATCTAAGAGTCCATTCAAGCCATTGAGTTTACTGAGGGGGCCATCTTCCACAATGATAGTCATTTCATTGATATCTGCTTTGTTCTTCTTCACATTCTTCTTCTTAGGGGCCATGACCGCAATGAAATATTACAGCCAAAAGCTTGCTAAAAATAAAATTAAAACATTTAGAGTGACACTGCAGTTGTGAAATTTAATAGCAGAGTGATTACGCAACAAATATAACCTTTGTCAATACATATAAATGCCTCAAAACCACAACAGACAGGGTAATCCATCTTCCCAAGAACTATTATACTGTCCTAGATTGTAGTGTGGATGCTTGTTAATAAAAATGGATACTCAAATCATGAGGAATACACCCACAACACCTAAAAAGAATTTAGATTGTAGTGTGGATGCTTGTTAATAAAAATAGATACTCAAATTGTGAGGAATACACCTACAACACCTAAAAAGAATTTTTTTTTTTTTTTTACAATAACAAGGTCATAAAAATAACATTCCCCTATTGTCACCACATTCAAAGAGTTAAATTCTCTTCCTAAACATTAAATGAGTTTGTCAGAGTGTACAATCTTTTAAATAGTCATTTAAATCAACCAGGCTCTCGGTATGAATTCGTTAGTCTGAAGCACAGGAAAGATATGAGCCCCCAACTTTCTTCGTCCTTACTCCAGGGCTGGTACAGACTTACAGGTGAGTTCAAAATTTGACCAGGCGATATTGAAAGCGGGATAAATTCTTTAAAAAAAACAAGCAACATAAGACATAAAGACAAAGCGAATTTTAGCATGATGTAACGTTGATTTTAGATTTAGCATCTGCTCCAAATTGCTTCCAGGTTTTTGTAACGTTTGATTTTCTAGACTGATAATATTCTGCTTCCCATGTCAGATTCACAAATACCTTCTACTCATAACGCACTTGGCTGTACAACTATCAGTAATTTGAAACATAATCCTACATTGAGGATTTTGTCTCACTTTTAGTTGAGAAAAATGTCCTGCAAACGTTAGCAGGATGTGGTGTTTCAAACAAGTTCTGTGTGTGTGAAGGTTAATAATTACTCCCATTATGTTAGATCGGGTATTCAAATTAGACTTATCAACTCCAGGCAAGTTCCAGCTCTTGCTGAAATGAAGGGCCAAGTTTTTGTCAAATGCAATGTCAGATGCCCCCTAAGTCATATTCAAAGAAGGTATTTCAGATAAATATATGCATATGCAAATAGACCTTGAAGGAAAGCACTCATCTTCAGTAACACAGTTAAAACAGAATTGCTGAGATCAGCATTCAGCTATATTCAAATGTAGCATTTATATTCTAAGACCATTTACACCAGCTAATTTTCTTTGAGATCCTTGCGCTCATTCATGAAGAAATGCTAACGATAAAAAAAACTCTAATGATAAAGCAACCAACTGGCTTATTTTAGGTAACTGAAGAGAAAACCTCGATAATATTTCAACCTAAAATCTCAGCACATCAATTTTTCCTTAAGCTCCCAACACGTAACAAAACGGTAATTTAATTATAGTCAGGAATGGTTGCTGCCTGTGAGCAACCAGGATTTATTTTATTATTTTTTTTTTGCTGCTGGGTGACGACCATGTGCAAGAGCAGGCGAGGGGGAAGGCCGTGTGTGCCCAAAGTGTCACTGACGTGAGGCGCCGTCCCCGAAATGTCGGTGTGGCAGCGCGGGGGTCAGCTGCTGCCCCGCTCCCCCCGCGCCGCCCGCATTCCAGGAGCTCCATCTGTTGAGACCCATCAGAGTCACCTCCCAGAATAGCAACCTCCCAGCAGCTTGCCATTTTAAGACAGGTCCAGCCGAAGGTGTAGTGGGTGTTTTAGTAGACTTCGGCAGTTTAATGCAACTTTTTTGGCAAAAAAAAAGCCCAAACCCTACGCTATCCAAGTGTTGTGTATGTTTGTTGACATAAAATAGAAGCAAAATGGAACTTGTGGATGTTTTTTTTATGCTATCCCTGTAGTGATATCTCTGCATATTAATAGCCACAGCTTTATAGCTGGCAAGGGCATATTCTTTTGGCAGTCATATTTGTGTTTCCAAATATTTTTAGAGACCCATAACTTAACAATTTTAATGCCCGCAGCACTTCATGTTTATTGCCTCATTGCAATATTCTGCCTTATTGCAGAAGCTCAGTTAACTCTGTGACATTTTAAGCTCTCTGTTCAAAAATGTCCATTCTCCAAAGTTTTTTCCTGAAAAACACTTTTCCATCAGCAGAGATATCAGCAGCTGGCTTAGCGTATAAGCCCGTAAGTGACAGGACATGCAAAACCAGTGAAACAAATCCAACCATCCTATCATAAATCCAAGTTACTGAACTTTGAAAACCCTGGGTGATTCAGTTTTCTACAGCTGTTTGCTTCCACCTCATTCATTTTAGCTTAAGAACAACTAATGCCAAAAGACGCTCGGGGTCCCAAAACAAAGCATTCAAACAACCAACCTTCCCCCCTCCCCTAAAATGTTACTTCTAACCACTATCAGAGTGAGGAGTTAAAGACCCCTTACCCTCCTCGGAGAAATGGTGTTCCAGAGCTGTCCAAGACGCTGTCGGCCAAAATGCCTCTTCCTTGGAAAAACGAGAGGACAAAAAGAGAGGCAAGGGGGTAAAAAGGAGAGAGAGAGATCAGAGGCCACTCGGTGAGCCCCAGCGTGTGGTTTCCAGCGTGAGGCTTTGCTGTCACAGGGAGCAAAAGAGACCGGAGCCTGTGCTCGGGTGCTCTTTAAAATGACCCCTCCTCTCTGCGCCGCGCTCCCTGCCTCTGCCCAGCCACGGCAGCTCAGCTCCCCGGGCTGCCCGACCTCCCCAAACCAGGGGGACAAGCCTGCACCCCCCAAACCCACAGGTACACAGGAGGAAAGGGAGGGGAAGGTGAAGATGGCAGGTAGATCCACGGCAGGTAATAATTGTCCCATGAAAGCGTGGACCACTGGGTTCCCCACCCCAAAACTGGGAGCCTGGGTGAAAGCCAGTATGCGCGGGGAGGGGGCCAGGTTTGGATTGGACAGAAGGACAATGTTTTTTACGATGAAGGTGGTGAGACACTAGAACAGGTTGCCTAGAGAAGCTGCGGATGCTGCTGGAAGTGATCAAGGTCAGGATGGACGGGGCTTTGAGCAACCTGACCGAGTGAAAGATACCCCGTGGCATGGCATTTGGACCAGATGATCTTTGAAGGTCCCTTCCAACCCGAACCATTCTGTGATTAATTAAGTTATTCTGTGACCTTCCAACCCGAACCATTCTGTGATTAAGTTATTCTGTCATCTGAAATAACAAGCAGGAAATGCCAGGGAAAAGGTGGCACTTCAGTTCCATTTTCTTAAGATTTTGGTGCTTAGCTCTGGGCAGAGGGAAGGAGACCGGATGGTGGGGATTCACAGCCATGTCCTATTTCTTGGAATTAGGTTGCTGCTTCCGAAAAGACTTGCCTCGGCTTTCCAGGATCCTGGCTTACATCCCCTGATGTATTTGCAGAGGGATGTGAACTTTGATCTCCCGTCTTCCAAGGAAGGCATCCTAACTTGTGGGTTACACCATACGCCAGAGTAGTTTCCCTCCACCTCTTGCCCGTCAGCCTCAGGAAAGAAAGCCAAACCTCCGCATCCCAGGGGAATTTCATCCCACAGGAGAGAAAAAAGGGGTGTGAGCGACTGCACCGGAAGAGAAGGATAATTGGGGGAGTGGAAGTCAGAGAAAGGGAAGATTTTTCTCTTGGCTGTGCTTTGTGTAATGCTTCATCTGGTAGATTTATTGGATGACCTCCAGCTCGGATGGGCTGTTACAGCTACCGCGGCAAAGTAACACTTGTTTTGGACAAAAGGCCATCTCTGTGCTAGCGGAGTTACAAAACATTACGAGATAAAAATTAAAAAACCATAGAATAGGGAATTAGAGTCAATCAAACGTGTGAAATGAGAGTGAAGGAGAGGGAGGTGAAGCCAAGGCCTCCCCATAGCAACAAGGTAAGAAGCTTTGCTTATGAAAAACGGGGTCACAGCTGTGAAAAATTAAGGACAAGGTCTTATTTTAAGACATAGTTCAGGAATTTCTTCTTACTTTTTTTTTCTTGTGTGTAGATTCCTATTGCCTCAAATATACAACTCAGTATAATGCCCATTTAATATGTAGGATGACATCCTATCATCATCTTAATACCTTTCAATATATTTTAGTTTACCAGTTCAATCTAATCATAAAACTCATCACACAAACAATTATCTTTAACTTTTTTTATAGCTCTGCCTTAAAAGGATCAGCTGTAATAATTTTTACACAATGAATATATTCCCCACGGTGCTTCATGAGTTTGAAGAGCTTGTAAAAATTAGTTTTATAGCTCTGCCTTAAAAGGATCAGCTGTAATCATTTTTACACAATGAATGTATTCCCCACGATTCATGAGTTTGAAGAGCTTGTAAAAAATAGTTTCTGTAGATGGAGCAGGCCTATTTTTAAAACAAGACTCCCAAACATATACATACTAGTGAACCCGAGTTACTCAGTGTTCCCTTTTCTAACAGTTCATGCCCAGATTTTTATCAATTTTTATAACTTTAAGATGTCCTAAAATGCCAACATTTTTCAGAGAAAGCGTATATTTTTTCTCTTTGGTTATTTTTCAGTTAGATTTTTTTGATACAGGGGACTCTTCTTCTACAGAATGAATACGCTGTCATGAGCTGTAGAAAACAAAAAACTATTCTAATTTTCATACCATTTCTTTAAAGCTTACCAGCACACTGTAAAATAAATTTAAGCCTTATTCAGTCTCTACAAATGTGCTACCAACATGCTTATATGATTCACTGTTGAAAAAAACCACACAAACGACAGGGGGGAAATATCCCCACTGAAAATACAAATCTAATTTCTAATTTCCAGCAACCTGGAACTTGCTTGGAGCTGTGCAGAACAGAGATAAGCATCGTGTGGGGCGTGCCTCGACGTCTCAATGTACTAACGCTGACACAATCAAACATCTCCCATAGTTCTGACACTTTGGTTGCATATTAGGGAAAAAACCACCACGAAACCTTTAGTTACTCAGTCTTCAAGATCAGAGGACAACTGACCACACACATGGCTACCACACAGCATGCTAGCTGGTCTCCAAACTAGTCATTCTCATTTTCCATTAATTTGCACACGACAAAGTCTTTCAAAAAATAGACAGTCCCAGGATTAGCTGCAGATCACGACACATTTTTTAAAAACAAAATTTCGCTGATTACATTTTTTAAATTTTCAGATATTCTTAACATTGTTTTCGTTGTATCTTGAAAATGACCTCTTATCTTTCTGCTTATTTCCTTTCCAACGACATAGAAATTAATTACTATAAAACATTTTTATATTGGCTGAAGTCCTTGCAATCAAGTTATGAATTATCTTCACAGTTAAAAGAGGGGGTAGTACATTTTTTGGCAATATCCTAAGCCTGTTCAAAAGTATCCTTTTAGGTATGAATGAATCTTGGGGAAAAAACGTTTAATTTGCTCCATAATAAACTGGCCTGTGTGAGTGACTAAGGACAATACTATCAATCCATGCAGCCGTAGCAGGTCATGTACTAATGCTTTGACATTTTTAGTGGGAAAAAAGTGCAAACATTTGAAGAGATTTGCTCTTAGCCCAATAAATAAGAATAATCGTAAATATTTGCTCCACGTGCATGAGTCAGAATCAGCATTAGGGAAAGTTCTTGTATCACCAAAGATAGGTCTTAAGGCAATTATAACCATCTTTTCTAATCAACACGCAACCATTACTGCACTCTTTCTGGAAAAGGTAAAGCCTTTTCTTTGAAGCCAGCATGCTTTGATTTGTTGGTGGGATGCAAGTGTCGCAGCCATGGCCACATGGAGATCTACCTTGGTCAACTAAAGATGTCAATAAAACTCAGGCTCAGCTTTAGATGGTGACTGCTCTGTTTGCTCAGAGCCCTTTGTGTAAACTCAGCCTAATACTATGCACCCAAAAGCCCATACTGAGTTCACTATAATAAATAGTTCCAAAAAATATCTTTAAATGCATTAATCTGAATGTATTGAGTAAACACTCCAATAAAGCTTTAGGAAGACTGAAGGTCCTTATTCAGATTGGAGATAACCGTGAAAGCATACTGAATTTCAGTGGGAACTGCAGTCTTTTCAGTAAAAAGATGGAAAAGAAACTGGTTTTCTTTTTAAGCTGCTGAATAAATGTACAAACTACTACTGTTTAGGATCAAATGCACAGGCCCTGATTTCACAGAAGGTGTTTTTGAGGAACCGTGTTCAGGAAGACCCCAACCCCAGGTGGGTCACTCAGACCTCTCCCTCGAGGCAAACCTGCCCCAGTACTTTATCTCTCACTCCCAGTTCATTGCCTGATTTTGCCCAGCCAAGACTCTCGCATCGATCCACCCCCTGAAACTCTCATCCTGCTCTTCTCCTTAGCTCATAAAAACCTATTTCTCTTTCTGGTTTCTTTCCTCAGAAACTGACTGAGCACCAACGGACGGTACGTGCAGCAAGGAGATTTTCCTCATCCCAGAAAACGCAGTAACTTGATAATTAAGGCTCTCAAACAACATCTGGGAAACCCAGCTTCAATGGCATAATCCATACAAAAATCTGAGTCTCAACTTCCCTACTCAAAGACTACTTTAACCATAACGCTGGTGTGGGCTGAATCTCTTCCAAGATTTTGACTGCATAAATGCCACTTTGCCTAAGTGATTTCATATGATTAGGGCCAAAAAAATAAAGCAAGAACAACTAGTTGTGGATGGCCGATTTTAAGGCAGCAGTGATGAAGTCTCCACATGCTGAGAAGGCGAGTTAATTATTTCTGTGGAATAAAAGATGAGTGTAGGAACTGGAGAGTCAGTCTGCAATGGGGACCTAGATCTGTTTTTTTCCATACCCAACCTGAGCGCCCTACCTACTGTATTGCCCTACCAGCTATTTTGGTTTCCCTCCTGATAAATTTGCTACACGCTGTGCCAAGCTGTAATAAGATCTATTTTGCAATAGTGACTCTAACGTGTAAATACCAGACTTTTGCCTACTTAAAATTCCCCTGTAATTCAGACTGGTTACACTCTTGTTAGCGTTTCCCCCAAACGCTGCTCTAAAGAGTCAAAGGTGTTCTATGTACCTATTTTAATAATAATCTACATTAACTTCCAAGGAGATAATGCAAACCTAGAGGTTGTTTTTTTTTTTAAGGAGGGACTCATTCGGCTTGGGAGTCTTCCGTGCACATGCTCAGCCCCAGCAAGCTCCATGGCAGAGATCCTGTTTCAGCTACGCACCAAGGACCCATTCCCTGCCCGACACTTTTTGTGACCTTAGGTAAACCACAGAGGAGCCACGCTGAAAGTCGCGGGGCCCAAAAGTGCTCTGTCCCCCTAAAACAAAAATAATAAAAATAACATGTTATCCATCAGGCTTTAAATAAGGCAGAAACAAAAGAAAAGGGTGCCCTCTTCAGCCTGAGTGCTGCCTTCACCTGCAGGTTAGGACCACAAGAACACGCCTATGGGCACAGTCATGCCTTCACAGGCTTGGCCTTGCTATCAGTACAGGTTAGGGGTTGACCAGCTCTGCAAAGAGGGACCTGGGAGTTCTAGTGGACAACAAGTTGACCATGAGGCAGCCCTAGTGGCCAAGAAGGCCAGTGATCTCCTGGGGTGCATTAAAAAGAGCATGGCCAGCATGTTGAGGGAGATTATCCTGCCCCTTCACTTTGCCCTAGTGAGGGGAGTATTGTGTCCAGTTCGGGCCTTCCCAGTTCAAGAAAGACAAGGAACTGTTGGAGAGAATCCACTGGAGGTCTACAAAGATGATCAGAGGACTGGAGCACCTCTCTTATGAGAGGGCTGAGAAACCCATGTTTGTTTAACCTGGAGAAGGCTGAGAGGGGATATCATCAATGCTTATGAATATGGCAAGTGCCAAGATGAGGCCAGATTCTTCTCAGTGGAGCCCGGCAACAGGACATGGGGCAATTGGCACAAACTGGAAAACAGGAAATTCTATCTGAACATGAGGAAAAACTTCATTACTTTCAGGGTGGCAGAGCACATTACTTTCAGGCTGTCCAGAGAGGTTGTGGAGTCTCCTTCTCTGGAGATATTCAGACCCCGCCTGGATGTGTTCCTGGCCAGCCTGCTCTAGGTGACCCTGCTTTGGCAGGGGGTTGGACTAGGTGATCTCCAGAGGTCCCTTCCAACCCCTACCACTCTCTGATTCTGCGGTCAGCCAACAGCCCAGCAGGTCAGGCCCTGCCGGCCGTGCCTGCCTCCCTGGGACTGCTGACCAGAGCTGGGGCCTGGCCCCAGGACACGGCTGCCTGTCACCAGCATGGTTTGGATCCTGACCATTGACCCCCATCCATGAAACCATAGAATCACAGAACGGTTTGGGTTGGAAGAGACCTTAAACATCATCCAGTTCCAACCCCCCTGCCCTGGGCAGGGACACCTCCCACCAGACCAGGTTGCTCCAAGCCCCATCCAGCCTGGCCTTGAACCCCTCCAGGGATGGGGCAGCCACAGCTTCTCTGGGCAATCTCTTCCAGTGCCTCACCACCCTCATAGTGAAAAATTTCTTTCTGATATCTAATCTAAATCTCCCCAATCCCAGATTGAAGCTGCTACCCCTTGTCCTGTCACTGCTCTCCCTGACAAGGAGTCCCTCCCCAGCTCTCCTGTAGCCCCCTTCAGATATTGGAAGGCTGCTAGAAGGTCTCCCTGGAGCCTTCTCTTCTCCAGGCTGAACAACCCCAGCTCTCTCAGCCTGTCCTCACAGCAGAGGTGCTCCAGCCCTCTGATCATCTTCATGGCCCTCCCCTGGACCCGTTCCAACAGGTCCATGTCCTTCCTGTGCTGAGGACTCCAGAGCTGGACACAGAGCTCCAGGTGGGGTCTCACCAGAGCAGAGCAGAGGGACAGAGTCACCTCCCTGGCCCTGCTGGCCACGCTTCTTTGGATGCAGCCCAGACTGGGGTTGGGTTTCTGGGCTGCCAGTGCACACTGCTGGCTCATGTTGAGCTTCTCTTCCAACACCCCCAGGCCCTGAGAAGCCGGGCTGCTCTCCAGCCATTCTCCAGGGACAAGCTCGGACCGGAGGGCGGGCGGGCGGCGCGGCGAGGGGCCTGGAGGGAGGGAGCCGAGGGAATAGCGGGCACCGCTGGAGCCCGGCGGGGACCGGTCGAGGCGCCGCCGCCAACCCGCTCCCCTGAGGCAGAGCCGGGCCGAGGCGGGCCGGGCCGCTCCGCCGCCTATGGCGGGGCGGGCGCTGCTACAAGAGGGGCGGGCGGGGGCTGAGGGGCCTGGGGCGGAGCGGCGGGGGCGGCATGGCGGAGGGGCAGAGCGCTGCCCGGAGGGTGCTGGCGCTGAAGGAGCGGCTGGGCAGCGAGCAGGAGCCCGCCGAGGTACCGGCGCCGTGGCCGCGCTGGCTGGCTCCGGCGGGGCTTCCCACCCCAGCCCGGTGGGCGTCAAGAGGCTGCCCCCATCTCTTAACGTATATTCTATATGTTTACGTGTGTGTGTATGTCTATAAGGCAGCAGCGAAGCCCCGCGCTGAGGCGATGTGGGCCGAGTAGGGTGTTGGAGCTGAGCTGAGGGGCAAGCCCCGTGTGGGGGCTCCGGCCCTGGGTCTCCATTTTGTTTCCCTTCCCTTGTCTGAAGGGAGGCGCGGGGGTTTCCCGGGTGGGTGAGGGCTGAAGGGCTCGGAGGTGACCGAGAGGCCCTGGCTGGGGTCGGGGGAGCAGGAGAAGGGCAACCCGGGCGAGGTGGTGTGTGGCCACATGCAACAGGTGTGGAGTGCCCGGCCAGAAGGTCCTGAGTGCAGCAGGTTGCTGTGATTTTCTGCTGAAAGAGGTATTTCTGCTTTTTGGTTTTCCACAAGCTGTCGCACCCTGCCTTGTTGTGGTGCCAGAAGAGCAAGGGCTGCTCCTCTCTCTGGGAGAAATTAAACAACCTGCAGGACAGTGGAGATGTGAGGATTAGATGAGGACCACTTGGAGCAAGCAGGCATCAGTGGGGAGATGAATCAGGGCAGCCTCTAATCTCTTAACGTATATTCTATATGTTTACGTGTGTGTGTATGTCTATAAGGCAGCAGCGAAGCCCCGCGCTGAGGCGATGTGGGCCGAGTAGGGTGTTGGAGCTGAGCTGAGGGGCAAGCCCCGTGTGGGGGCTCCGGCCCTGGGTCTCCATTTTGTTTCCCTTCCCTTGTCTGAAGGGAGGCGCGGGGGTTTCCCGGGTGGGTGAGGGCTGAAGGGCTCGGAGGTGACCGAGAGGCCCTGGCTGGGGTCGGGGGAGCAGGAGAAGGGCAACCCGGGCGAGGTGGTGTGTGGCCACATGCAACAGGTGTGGAGTGCCCGGCCAGAAGGTCCTGAGTGCAGCAGGTTGCTGTGATTTTCTGCTGAAAGAGGTATTTCTGCTTTTTGGTTTTCCACAAGCTGTCGCACCCTGCCTTGTTGTGGTGCCAGAAGAACAAGGGCCGCTTCTCTGGGAGAAATTAAACAACCTGCAGGACAGTGGAGATGTGAGGATTAGATGAGGACCACTTGGAGCAAGCAGGCATCAGTGGGGAGGTGAATCGGGGCATCCTCTGGGAGCTGCTCCTGACACTCCAGAGGTACCAGGAGGCAGGCAGGGAGATAAGTACAGGCTCCAGGGCTTAGGGGGGAGGTAAGGCATCCTCTCCCAGTCCCAACCTGGGCTCTGGAGGGTGATGGAAGCAAAGTGGTGTGTGCCAGGCTTGGCTTACGAAGTAATAAATCGCACTGGTTTGAAGGTGTGTTCAAAAGGGGGGCGGGGAAGGTGTTCTCTGAGGGTTGAATTCAGCTTGAAAGTACAGAATGCGTTTGCCGTGATAGATTTCTAAGGCATTAAAACCTGATGCAAGTTTGTGGAGGTATTTAGAGGCATAGAGCGGCAGTAAAACTCAATCTGCAGTGGGTTTGGCAGTTAATGAACTTGAGAAGCTTAGTCATTAATCATATTCCGTGTTTTCAAAGTGTGTGTGTGTATGCGTATATAGGAAATACTGATTTTCTTAGCCAATAGTGGTTTATCTTTTTGAATGCCAGTGCTGTGAGCTATATCTGTCCAAAATGCAAATATCTGTGTGGGTGCTTCTTCAGATGTTTTAATTTGCAGTGCAATGAACCTGAAATTTCTTCTTGTGCCATAGAAGTGATCAGATCGTTGTATCTCTGGTCTTTCAATATTTTAATGCTTGGGTTTGATGGTCTTATGCTATTCTGAGCAGGAGATTGAAATGGAAAAGAAAGAAACAATTCTAGAGCTAATTAGTTTTTAAGTGATCCCAAACCAGTAAGTTTCAAAACCCATTCAACTCAAGTGAAGACTGTGAATAGTCCTTGCGGATTTGGGTCTGTTAAGGGAGGAGATGCACGGGTTTTTATGTGGCATGACTGCAAGCAAGTGCTGCATAAAATGGGACTAATGGTGGTGCTGCAGCACTTCTGTCCCTGGTGAAGCTGTGTCTAGTGAAATAGAAATACTTATGGATAACAGGGGCTAAGGAATGGTAGGGGAAGTGAGAAACCGATAGCCGTAAATTAGCAGTCGTGAAATGCATTGCTCATAAAAGGTAAATCTAGTAATAAAAACATGTTGTTATTATGTTTAAAGGCAAAGAGGAAAGTTTTTAGGTATGTGTGGAAAGAATAATAAATCAATGTTACAGATGTGTATGTAGGTAAGTGTTTGTGTTGTCAAATATTTCTGTTCCATACTTGAGAACAATATTTGTCTTGGCGCTTCTTAATACTTGCTAAATACTTTCTGATCTGATAGTAACCAGGGAAGATGCAGAACATTGCTCATGTCAAAAGCTTCTTAATGTGCGAGGTTTGATAGCCAGCCCAGTGAGTCTTCAGAGAACTGACCAAAAAATGAACAGAACTAATGATTTAAGTATTGAATGATGCTCAGGGTACTAGAGAAGTTCAGCAGGACAGGAAAAAAATACTGTGCTGTTGTTTATACAGGTAAATGAAATAGTCTTCATTGACATTGATCATGAAGGAATGTATAAAGAAGCCGTGTGATGTTGCATATAAGATGTAATGGGTGTAGAATTAAAGGATGGTGCCACAATCCATGCCACTTAATGAGACTTTATGTAGATACATACTGCCAAATTTGTCTCAAATTATATTCAGCTGACACTGTCATAAATATAGGCAGTATATTCAGGCATTTGTCTTGCTTCTCTATGATGCTAATTACAGAAGCAATGCTATGGACCTGATGCAATATGTAAAATGGATTTCAGTTGCACTCACCAAAATAAGTGCCAGACCTCACCAGAAAACAATGATGACTTGTCGATTTGGTTGTGGGTTTGTGGTGGCTTTTCTTGGGGTGGGAGGTGATTGTGCATCTGTTCTTGACATGATGCTACTCAAACTTTTCTTATTTCAGAAGACAGTAAGCGCATTGTAGGGAAACACTACAACCTCTAAAGTGATTTGTCTCAAATGGAGAGACTCTTACAGAAACCAAGTTTGATCATGTGTTAGGCTACGTTTGTTTGAGCAACACATTTTAACATGGCTCAGTGGAAAGTCACAGCTAGGAGCTGTGAATATAGGTCACTCAGGATAGGAGACTGTATTTTGGAAAGCATTGACTCAGAAAATGATTCGGAGCTCTGATGTATTACCAGTTGAGCATGAAATTGCAGTACAATGCAGTGGCTTATGGAATAAATGCTATCTTTGGGTAGCTTAGCAGGGTTATGCTATTACCGCTGTATAGTATTAGGGGGACAATTACAGGGATATTATGTCCTGTTCTGGGGACTGTTTTTAAAAACAGCACTGCCAAGCTGGAAAGATGGTAAGACAGCTAGAGAATGGCTATAGCTCTGGCTAGCATGACTTACTGGAACTAAAGAACCAAGGTAAAGGGTGTGATTAGTGCTAACGTTTCTATGTTGCATAAGGTGCTTGAAAGCAGACTCCTTTAGGTAGCAGAAAGAGATAGTAGCTGAAAACAAAACTAGACACATTTTTTTAGGCAGTTCTTTTTTTTTTTTTTATTGAGGGCGTAGGAATGACTTGGGAATATGTTTTGTTTGTCTAATGTGTTGTCTTCAAAGTCTTGGTGCTCTTTCAAATGAATTGTCTGGCTCAGCCAAAAGTTATGGACTTGGTGAAATTTCATGGGCTGTGTTATAGAAGAGAATGGGCTAATGAATTGTGGGGCTCCCTTTGAAGGATGCAGCTATTGAGTGAGGGAGGAAGGAGAGGAAGCAGGAAGGAGTTACTGTGATGAAATGTTGAATCAGTCCCTTGACCACAGACGGCCTGGGAACCTGTTAATGGGTCCCATACTTCCTGAGGGTCCAGCCTCAGCTAGAAAAAATGAGGAGGCTGTACTATGCTTGTGTAAGGGATGGTGGAGCAACACTGGTGCAGTGGGAAGAGACCAAACTCACACCCAAGATCTGTTGTGATTGTTTCTTGGCTTTCAGTTTTGGCCGTGGAAAATTTTATTTGCTCACATGCTTCTCACCCATTGTTCATTACCGTTGCAGTGGAACATTCTTTAGAAATCAGTATTTAGGAATTACATAGAATAGTTCAGGAATTATATATAAAGGTAACTTATGTTCTTTGCAATTTTTCTATAAACTTTACCATCTCATTTAGAGTCAATAGTTTTACCATAAGGGTGCAGCAATTTTTCTATAAACTTTACCATCTCATTTAAAGTCAATAGAGTTTTTACCATGAGGGTGCAGATGATAGTGATATGCAAGGTAAAATAAACCAGTGGAGGGTTATGTATACATTGTGTATATATGGAAAAAACAGGGGGGAAAAAAGTACTGGGTTCAGTCCAGTGAGATAAGAAGAGCCAGATGGGCTACAAATACTATGGTAAAAGATATAGTTAGAGTGAAGCATCTCAACTGTCAACTTTCATTTTGTTTTTGAAGGCCTGCTCAGAACTGACTTTAGATATAGTCTCTCTTTTGCCTTAATTTAAATAAGAATTGTAATGGTGTGCTATAAAAATATAATGAAGCCAAAATTTGTGTTTCTAACAAGCTTTAGTTTTGGTGACAGGCTTTACTGTGTCTTCTGTGGCCTTCGCCAAAGGCTGGTAGATACTGGAGCTTCATATTTGTTCTTTGAAAAGCAGACAGCCCCTCCCAGTCCTTGATGGAGAAATCGGAACTCTCTCCCCAATGGGGTAAATACAAAGTTTCTCTGCTGTTACTGACGTTTGCCACAAATTAAATTTGTGTGTTTCCTGATGGTGTCTGGAAGTAAGTTGGGTTCTAAATGCCGGGGGCTCAGGTGCTGGGCTGGGAGCTGCTGCTTGCATTGCCCAGACACAGCAGAAGGCAAATGGAGCCATCTCTCCTTTGGTAGTCCCCTTCATCCAGAGCTGCCAGTCCCACTGCAGCCTGGGCTGCTCCCCGCGCTCGAGAGATCACCATCGCTTCTCCTAAAAGGCTTGTCAGAGTGTTTGATCAATGCTTTCTGTTTTCTTTGTCAGGAAACCCTCTTGTTTGTCTTGATTTGCCCAATGTGATATATACGTTTCAAGAAAGCAAAACGAACGGTGTGGCCTTTGGTTTAGAAAGCTTTGAAAGTTTTGTCTTTCATTAAAATGTGTTGACTGCTTTTGGACGTGCTTGTCATCTAGGTACTTTTGTAATTCAGCCTGTCGGTTTGAAGTTGTATGAATAGTAATTGCCTTTTTCCTGAATCTGTTCTTCTGACATGAACTCGGCTTTATGAATTAACTTAGTCCAAAAACCCATCGAGAAGAAACACGCAAACTCCTCACTTTCTTTGTAGCTGGATGAAAACATTTTTTTTGTTTTGTATTCTTCCACATGTAGGTTTTTTTCTGGCCTATGGCATTTATTCCCAGTGGTTTGCACTGCTTGAGTATCTAGTCATGTTATATGGCATGATATAACCTTCCTTTCTCATTGCAAAATAAATTAAATGAATGGGGATATATTTTGATTATACAACACAAATAATAATAAAAAAATTAACTAACCTGACACTGATAACATAGTTTCTAATACTTGTGATTAACATTGAGCAGTTACTACTTTTTTTTTTTCTACTTAAGCATCTTTGCAATGTGTTTTTTCCCTGATGGGATTACTTAGAAAAAGTTTTCAGCTCGTGAAATGTGTAGCCTACACCTGTGGAGCATCTGGAGAAAGTGAAGTGTTAAGCTCTCAGAAGGAAGAGTAGTTATCTTGAGATGCAAAACTTGTTTTTAACTTCATTGCATATATTCATAACACGACTTGCTGGCTCAGGGAGGGTTTTAATCTTAAATAGGAGATAAGCAGAACTTCACGTGGTTTTTGTACTGGTTCCAAAATTCTGGTCAGGAGGGTGACCAGAATTGTGTAGGTGTCCTGTACTTTTCTAGTTAGCTGAACTCTTGAGGAAAGAGTTGATTGGTTCTCTCTGGCTCTAGGTGCATATCTTACTGCTACAGTGTGATTTGTAAACTGTTTCTTCAGGTTTACTACTCAATTATTTTACTACCTCTTCCACCTCCTGCGCTGCCATTTCAGCAGCAATATCTAATATGATAACTGACAATTAATTGGTTATTTAAGTTAGCATAGCTGCTATTATAGTTAAAAAGTTTCTGGGTCCTCTGTTCTGCATTCCTGCAGGTTCCTGCTATTGCATTTAGAAGTGGCGATGATCTGAAAAACTTGATTAGTATTCCAGGCTTTGTGAAAGCATTATGAAATGCTCTTAATTCAGTTGCACATTAATTGTGTCACCTACATAACATTGCTTCATGGAAGCTTCTAAAAGATAAGGCAAGCTGCTTGTGTGTGGTCAACTGCAAAACTCGGGGGTGCTGTTTACCTGTTGCCAAAGTAATTTATACCCTGCAGCTTATAGATGAGACTTTTGTATTATTGAGACACTTATGATAGGAGCATCAGCAATTTTGTATTTGGAAAATTCTTGCCTGCTTTGATGGAAATGTTGAGTTTTGTAACAGATGTACGCTTTGTCAGTGAGAAATTAAACATCTGTTCTAGCTTGAGCTTGTTTTGTTAATATACAGATTGCAGTTAAGTTTTCAAAACCTTGTTTTGTGGTTGGTTTTTTTGTTTGTTTGGTTTGGTTTTTTGTTTGTTTGTTTTTTTCTTCAAACTGGGCTCCCATCAGCTCTATTGTCCTTTCTTGGCCTGGGCTGCTGAAAGAGTGATGCTGCTGACTGGGAGACCTGCTGGGGGGAGACTTTCTGATTTTTGCATGGTGCTGGTTCTGCATAATGCAGATTTCCTATTGCTTCTGTGACAAATGAGGGTTGCTGCTACATGAGGAGTGTGGGTGTGTATGTGTGTAGCTTGTACTACTGTATTATTGATCTTTAATGTAATCTCTGTAGCGGTAAATTCATACCTACTGGATTTTCTGGTGTTGCTGAAATTGGGGGTTGTCAAAACTGTAGTGTTTCACAGCACAGACTTCAAGCACAGCCCTGATGAGTGCTTACATTTTCCTGGCCTCTTAACACTATTGAGTGTTTTTTGGATTAAGCATGTGAATGAAGATGAGGAAAAACAAAATAGAACTTCCAAATATTTGTTTTAAAAAAGCCAACTAATTTTTCCTTCCAGATTATAAAAACACTTAAGCTACTACAGGATTTGGATATGTCACTGGATATTCTAGTGGTAAGTGACCCATAATACATTAAACTCTTCCTTAGTGAATAACTAGGTAAATGTCAGGGGTCTACAATCATAGAAGCGATGGACGTGTTGCATTTAAAATTTTGACTCTTAATCATGATTAATTTAAAGTTGTGTACAAGGAACTGTGGAGTCTTCCAAAAGCAAGCTGGAAACTGGGTACACAACTTGACAAATGTAGTGTTATGCCAACAGTGACAATACTGGGCAGGAATCTGAGCATATAGAGAACACTTTGTCACTTGGGCTCAGTTTCTTGTCACTGTAAAACTGTTTTCAAGTCACTGTTTAAGACAAAATAAAAGAGTGAACCATTCTTTAGGTTGCTTCTCTGTATCTTATGTCTTTTATTAGCAGCTCAAGGTTCTTGCATTTCAAGAACAGTCATCCCAAGTAAGGCTGCTTGTGGCTCATATCCTTATCTAAGCAGCACCCTATCAAATTTTATATTAGAAATTCTCACATTGTTCTATGAAACTTCTAGGTATTATGAGCAATAGGTCTGTATTTTGGGAAGAAGAAAAATGTGGTTTTTGCAGGAGAGTGCTTTGAAGAGTAGGAGCAATATGGTAATTAAGGTATTTAGCTAGGCTGTCCAGGCAAAGGCATTTGCCTGCCTAAACACAGGTAGACTTCTACTGGATTACAGCAATATATAAATATATAAAATAATCTCATTGCAATTATTGTTGCTTAAAATCACAAAGAGCTTCTGCAGACAATTCGTATTCCCAGCAAACTTGTGTGTTTTATAATGTGACAGACCTTAAGGAAGCCTTCAAGTCAAATAGAAGAAAAAGATTCTTACAACTGAGGACCCCACATATATTTATTTTTTTTAATGCATTTCAAGAACACAAATAGCTTCAGGAAATATCCCACCAAATTTCTTGCATCTATTTGCAGTACCCTGATCTACCAAACCAGTATTGCTCAAATTATGTAGGAGCTAAATATCCTTAAGTGAATTTAATGAAGTCCTCTCTAAGGTATGAGCTGATTATGTGGGAGTAGCACACTTTTGCTCAGACTTCACAGGAGTATCATTTCATTAGTCAGCAGGAACATTAACGGGTTGCTGCTAACCTAGTGAATTCCAGGTTTTGTATGCATCTTAAAAGTGAGAGTTTGTGAATCAGACACACTTACTGATAGTACAGGATTAAAAAAAATAATAATCACCTGGGATTCTATATACACTCAAAGTCTGCAAGATAGTTGTGCTTAACGTAAAACTGATTAGAGCAAGACTTGAAGGCACAGTAGTTATGTGAAAATAATTTACTGGGGGAAAACAAAAAATTACAGGCTTTAAATGTCTTTTTTTTTTTTTTTTCCTGTGGCTGAAATTGAGACTGAGTTTAGTCTCATGTGAATTTTGCACCTCTAACCCTCAACATATTACTCCTGGCTGAGATGCATTTTAGATTACAATGTGTCCATCGTGTATGCTCTCTAACATGCTAAAAGGTTCCTACATAAGCCTAAAGAGAATTTGAATTGATTAATCTAATTCAGTGGAGCAGTATGCATTTTGTGGGCATAAGCATTCCAGACAAATGAAATTCCTGAAATATGTACACTTAATGGAGGAAAGTGACTCTTCTTAATTTTATAAGTTATAAATATCTACCTTTCCTTCACTTTTGTTTGCAGCATAAAGACTGTGTTTATTTCTTTAGCTGCCATAAGACTGCTCTGACTAATAGGCTGATACATGTTGTAGCTGTTTTAGAGATGATTTTATTTGATATGTTAGTTGTGATTTATTCTGCCCATCTTTCTTGAACTGTCTTCAACAGGAAACTGGCATCGGCAAAACAGTTAACAGTTTTAGGAAACATGCCACTGCTGGGAATGTGGCTAAAACCCTGGTAAAACAATGGAAAAAACTTATTCCTCCAGAAAAGAAAAGGTAGGTGTCAACTAACTTTTAGAAAAAAGTTAATTATGCTGTAGTGTAACTTTTATAAAGTTACACTAAGCATTCCAATGCTTAGTACTGCATAAAAGTACAGCTTGGAAAGTTTAGGAAAGTGTTTGGGATGACAAATACACATTAGGACAAAAGCATAAATCAAATGGGAGGAATGATCTGCCTTGGTTTAACCCCAGCTGGCAGCGAGGACCACGCAGCCCCTCATGCGGGTCTCCCTCTTTCCCCAGATGGGTAGGGAGAAAAGGAGGAGAAAGGGGGGGAAAAAAACCCACCCAACCCCAGACCTCTTGAGCTGAGATAAAGACAATTTAATAAACAATATCAGACAAGGAAAATAGCAATAATAATAAAAATGGTAAAAGAATAAACAGACAAGTCACTCACCACCTAGTAAATTGGTGAATTGGCACTGTCCTGAGCAGTGATCGCAAGTATCTGCCACTCAGCTGATCCCACTCATATACTGAGCATGACATTTGTGTATGGAATATTCCATCAGCCATTCCACTGTTCTGTCTGTGCTCCTTCTCAGCTTCTGTGGGAAGCTGGAAAAAGTCCTTGAGAAACATAAACGATATCTGGCAACAACTAAACCAATATGCACTATTGACGTTCCTTTCATACCAAATATGAAACACAGCAACCAGTAGAAAGAAAACTAACTGTATCCCAGCTGAAACCAGGACAATCTTTTATAAAATACCAGCAAACAAATTGGAGCAACCAGTATTGTTGAATTAGCCAGCACTCAGACTTCAACTGCCTTTTTGTTGTGGTGTTTTTTTTGTTTTTTTTTTTACTGGTACAAGTTCTTAGGTCCCAGCTGATGCAAGCAGGACTAAGCCAATGATGACACTACTCTGTGCTTTTTTAGGGAAGTGGGAAGCTTGCTCTTTCTTCCCAGAGGTGGTGATTAAATGAGGCAGCTCTCCAGTGTGTTTGGTTTTTTGGTTGCATAGAGGACTTTCATAAAATGTTCTTGTAGACTGAGAGGGGTTTCCAATGTTGAAGGAATCATACTGAAGCGATGCGACTTCTCACAATGAAGCAGCCACCACTGCTATGGCCAGGCTAACTGTGCTTTAGATGTTTTGTAGACCTCTGACAATTTGAGGTAGTTGAGCAGAGAAAGCCAAAGGTTTATATTAACTAAATATTCCATTTTAAATCTAAAGTTTTTCAAACAATGGTGAAGTAAAATGCCAGAACTTGAGATCAGCAAAGTAGGGAGGCTGACTTGTTGTAATCTGTATCACCCACAGAGCCTGTCTTAAATTCTCTGTCTCCTAGTTGTCTCCAGTACCGTGTGTGTTACAAAGCATGCAGGGAAGACTGTGGTAAAAAAAAAAAAGGTGATCCAACACATTCTAAGCAAACAGCACTGTGTCAGGAAAGTTCTCCTACTGATGGTTATGTCCCGACTCATCTTGTGGCAGTATTTAGCACTGCTGGACCCAAGGGCTCCTCCTCTGGGATCCTGTGCTGATAATGGAAGAATAAGAGCACAGCAGAGCACAGTCATGTCTTGTGAAGTTATGACACATGGTGGGATTTAATGCTTTTTAGTTTTACTAATATGGGTAAAAAGATTGATTATTCAAGAATTTAGCATCAGATGTAGCATAGGATGTGATTTATTTTTTTTTTAATGTTGCAGTGGTCTTGGGGGAAGAAAGCAAAATACTGAAAAAGAAAAAGATGGGACAAAATCTTCTATTTCCAAGGAGATTAAGCCTTCAGAGAAGTCCAAAGCGTCCGTGTTGGCCTCCAGAAGTTCTAATAGTGCTCCCACTTCTAAAAAGTTGAATAAGCAGTGTGATCGTCGTGAAAAGACACACCAAAGTAGAGATTCTGAATCACAAAAAGAATGTCATAATAAAGAATGGAGCAAGAGTGGTTCTAAGCGTGCTTCTCAGGGTAA
Organism: Calidris pugnax; assembly: GCF_001431845.1. Lineage (NCBI taxonomy): Eukaryota > Metazoa > Chordata > Aves > Charadriiformes > Scolopacidae > Calidris > Calidris pugnax. Next base: position 758,037 of record NW_015090902.1, on the reverse strand, counting down.
CAATCCTCAAACTAAAGAAAGTGACTTCAAAGAGAGAACCACCACAGACAGCAAGAAAGTTTCAGAAGAGCAGCGTTCCTCTGTAGACAATGAAGACTTATCATCCCTGAAGGAAAAGCCTAGTAAGGATGCTTCCAAACAGAGAAATCCTAAGCATGTGAAGAAACCAAACCAAAAACTTGTCATAAAAAGCAAAGCTGAATTATCTAGTGAAGAGGAATTTGAGCCCCCTACTATGTCTTTTGAATCTTATCTTAATTATGATCAGGCTACCAAAAAAAGAAAGAGGAAGAAGGCTTGTTCTACAGGTGAACAGCCAAAATGCAGGGAACAGAGCAGCTCATTACCACAAAAGGCTGCAAAATTTTCTCATGCCAAAGAGGGTGAGGAAGATGGAAAAAAATGTGACAATGATCAATCAGAAACTCCCAATAAAAAGGTAAACCACTGCATGGTTGAAATAATAGCAAATAAACTGCAGACAAATAAGTGCTTTGGACACTTAGTTTCAATGTAATTCAGCTGTATTTATTTTAAGCAATAGATTGCATGGCTCTGACATATCAGCTGCATTTCAATTGCCAACAATTGCAATAATAGGGGCAAAAAATGATTGGTTTTTTACTGGCAGTTTAAAATCATAGAATCGTCTAGGTTGGAAGGGACATTTAAGACCATCAAATCCAACCATCAACCTTAATACTGCCAAAACCATCACTAAACCATGTCCCTATGATCAACTTGTCTTGTATTTTTAGGATGGTTTCTAATAAGGTCTTTGATCTATATCAGCTGATATGCTGATGTGCTTTTTACCCACAAAGCAAAAGTTGTTACCTTTGGAAAGATGTCCCCTTCTTCTGTTCTTGACCAGCACTTCTTCTGTTCTTCTGGTCTGGCACTGCAGCAGCTGTTTGTGTATAGCACAGTCGTTTTGTCAGATGCTGTGGTTCTTTAATAGTGAATGCTAAGGGCTGCAGTGGGACTAAACTTTCTCCTTTTAATGCATTGAATTAAACCATAGTACTGTATATAAATAAATAAAACCCCACCACCTTATACGTGTTTGTAATATGAACTGCCCTAGTCCCTTGAAGTGGAAGAAGTTTAAGTAGCTCCTCTGAGCCAAGGTAGATCTAAACGTGTGTATTAATTAGACCTTTAAATGAAGCCCTTTTGTGCACTGGGAATTAGAGATCTCTTCAGTCTTTTATCTTTACTGTTATGTGAAAGCTCCAGGCTTTATTTACTGTGGAAGATCTGTAATCTAAATGTAGTATCTTCTGTCCCAAATGGGGAAATGCTAATGTAGATGCTTGTGTGTGATACTCTAGCATAAACTGTTTGAGGAAAAATCTTGGATGTTCAAGCAGTCATGGAAAGTTATTAAACATACTGAAATGAAGTTCAGAGAGGTGGAAGTTTTGGGCTGTAAGTGCCTGGCTTACAATTGGAGGACACCCAATACCCAATTTAGATGTTGCACATAATGCCGAGCATCTGCATCTTTAAGTACCTTTTTAAGGGGTTATCAGTGAAAATTTTAAGCCAAATGGCTTATCCAGCACAATACAGGAGTCTTAATAGGACCAGGTATAAAGCTGTTTCTCGTCTTTCAGGATACTTAAGGCATTTAGTTTGCCTTTAAGCCTTTAATTCTGGTTTTGTATTCTTGCAGTTTTGTCTCGTGCCTCTCACTGCATGCTTCTAACCTCAACAGTGATTTATTTGAAAGCCTGTTAGCTGAACACATCTACTCTCTTCTTTAATCTCTTTTTATGCACTGATTGCAGATATCCCACTACGTTCCTTTTGTGATGTATTCTTGGTAAATAGAGTATGAGAGGGTACACTGAAAAGTAATCCAGTGAGTAAATTTTTGTGCAGAAAAGAAATAATTCTGCTTAGCCTAGTTAACTTTGGGGTTTGCTTAAGGTTTGGTTTTTTTCTGTAGTTTATTTTAAACCTCAGTAAACCCAAATTTGTAATGTTGAAGCGATGTTTCCTTGACTCTACGCAGGTCAAGGTGGCATCTCTCCAAGATCTTCTTAATACTCCATTGCCTAAATTTCTGACGGGCATCTCGATCTCATCCCCCTCATACGCTGCAGACTTTCAAGGTAAGTAGTATGCAAGGCTGATGTATGTGGAATAGTGCGGGTTCTTACAGCTCTGTGTAGATATGTCTTTATCCCCTTTCCTAATACACTTTATTAGCTCATCTGTTCATGGCAAAGAAGTGCCTCACCTTCACTTTCTCACCTGTAGAAATCATGTTGAAGCTGAAGAGAATCATAGAATCATATGGGGTTGGAAGGGACCTCTGGAGATCATCTAGCCCAACCCCCCTGCCAGAGTGGGTCTACCTAGAGCAGGTTGCACAGGAAATGTGTCCAGGCAGGTTTGGAATGTCTCCAGAGAACGAGACTCCACCACCTCTCTGGGCAGCCACTCTCACAGTAGAGAAGTTCCTCCTCATGTTTAGGTGGAACTTCTTACGTTCAAGTTTGTGCCCATTTCCTCTTGTCCTGTCCCTGGGCACCACTGAAAAAAGACCAGCCCCATCCTCTTGACACCCTCCCTTTAAGTATTTGTACGCATTAATTAGATCCCTCCTAAATCTTATCTTCTCCAGACTAAAAAGACCCAAGTCCCTCAGCCTCTCCTCATAGGAGAGATGCTCCAGGCCCCTCATCATCTTTGTAGTCCTCTGCTGTCCCCTCTCCAGCAGTTCCCTGCCCTTCTGGAACTGGGGACCCCAGAACTGTACACACAACTGGAGTTATAAAGGCTTCCTCTTACAGCTTGCTGAGTAAAAGAAATACTGTAGAAGGTTACCAGAGATGCAGAGAAGGTGTAGATCTGGTGGCAGTTCTACAGGCTCCATTTATCTTTATTCCTGTCTATACCTTATAGTAGGCAATGCCTCCATAGAAGTTATCTTAGGTAAAACAAATATAGGAAGCACTAGGTCTAGCTTTGGTGTAGGAGCTTGCTAGTATCTTTGGTGGGTGACACAAAGTGCCAGTGGAGCTCTAGTGAGGTTTCAGTGGTTTCATATACCTCTGGTCTTGAAACATCACTGCTGTTGCAGGTTCTGGCTTCTCTAGGATAACTTGGGAAGATCAATAATGTGCTGTAGACTGGTAACTGAGTAATCTAGATGTGAATACTGCTCGTGTAGACCTGAGCTAAATAACTTAAGGCTGCCTTGAGTTGGTGCAGCTTACTTGCAATGTTTGTGCTGTCTTGGTGTTAGATGATGATGAATGGACTTCTGTAACATACAAGACATCCAAGGGCTCCAAACTGTAATGCAGTAACTCTGTATTTCAAGAAAAATGAATATACATGTGTACTACCAGCTGTGTTTCTCTCAAAGCTGAATGTTTAAAGCATTGCAAAATGTCATGAGGTAAGGGAAACCCTGCCTGATGTTTTGTTTGCAGCTTCCCTACCACCTGCTGTAGAAGCACCTCAGCAAGTCAGTGAGACTGTTCAATTCACAGGAAGGAGACTGAACTCTAAAATGCAAGTTTACTCCGGCTCTAAAACAGTCTGTCTTTCGAAGATGCTTACGCTGTATGAACAGTGCATCCGTGTGCTTCAAAATAATATTGATTGTGAGTACTTTAAGGGATTTGTAGCAGGCTGTGCCTGAAAGTTTATCAGATTTTTTTTTTCTTCCATGCCAGCAGCTGGCCTACTGAAAGATATTGCCCCTCCCTACAAATGGTGACTCAGAGCAGGTTGAATGGCACTTTAAAAAAAAAAAAAAACAAAAAAAAAACTATGGAAAAGATTTATGGCCATGATAAAATCTAGATTTGCTTTGAAAGCCTACTGTTTTTAAAGTTCGAATTCTAGTTAAAATATAATGTCCTATAAATTATAAGCCAAAATGCCTGTTGACTTTTTTCCCTGTAAGATGCTTGTTTACATAAATTAGGATGAGTGATCAAGAAATTCTTTATTCCCTTGTGTAGGCAGAAAGGGGAGCGATGTGTATCGGTGAAGATGGGGCAATAACTATTCAAAGATGCTTTCTCCATCCTCAAATATAATTACCAGACAGTATGGAACTGCTGATTTATAAATATTTTCATAGCCTGACTTAAAAACATGTTCTGTTTAGTGTTGGCTAAAACTAACTTGTATTTTTTTAAACTGTTTGGTGAGTGGTCTTGCCCACTGAGTAAAAGAAAGGAGCTGCTGAAAGTACCGTCCTCTTTTGTAGCGCTACATGAAGTGGGAGGTGTGCCCTTTGAAATTCTTGAGCCTGTGCTGACACGTTGCACACCACAGCAGTTGTTGGGAATAGAGGAATGCAATCCGGTAAATTCTGCCTTGTTAAATTCAGGGAACCACGGAGGACACGAGGCATCTCTTTCTGCCTTTCTTGCACCCTTTTGGATGAAGGTTCTCCGCGGGTTACACTGGTTTCCTGTCTTGCATACTTATTTCTTTGACCTCAGCTGTCATTATCAAGCCTCCTTTTCTCAAGTGTCAGGATTGTAAAGCGTTTGAGAGAATTATTACTGATGACTAAGTGAAAACCAGTGGGGGTAGAAAAGTACTTCTGTTTCTAAAAATAAGAAAAAAAATCCCCACTGTATTTACCACTGAAATAGCTGGGAAAGTCAAAGTCATAATAGAACCCACTGTTATCAAGTCACAAACTGTTCAGGCTGCAGAGCATATCAATTGGGAAGTATCTGGGGTGAGATTTCATGTGTGAGATGGACTTCTTACCTACACTGTCAGGACTTTAGCTCCATCATGTGTTTGGACATTGAGGTTCTGAGTGTACAGCACTTTGTAGTGCAAGTTGGCCATTTCTCTGCGTGCCTGACATCAAGAGCTGGGGTGGCCTAAGCCTGTGCTGGAAACACAAGTCTAGGCTGTAAGCATGGCTCATTAACTCAAATATAGAGCTTGGCTAATTGAAACTATATACTTTCTGGGCTGAAGGCAGTATCTGCATAGTATTGCCATGCTCTGTGTTGGGGGTACCTGTCATACCATGTGTAGTGGGATTTGCTCTGCCCCTTTCTCCACCAGGTAACTGGACTTTGTCTACAGGCTCAGCTAACAGGTACCCTTGAAAATGTTATTTTTAAATCTTTGATTTAAGATGCCTTGTGTTCAAATTAGATGTTTACAGAGGAGTCTGACCACTTGTGGGAGAAACACTGCCAGAGAGATTTTAAAAATGAGAGCCTCCTGGAAAATGAGTCTTGGCGTGAGATGTACTTGAGGCTGTTTAATCAGAGAGAAGAAAAACTGAAGACGCTTACAAAAAATATTCTTTCAGCTCAGTCTGAGAAACCAAAAGGTAAAATCTGTGGTTAGCTTTTCCACTTACAAACCCCAGTCTCTTCTGCTATTCTTGCCACTTAATATGCAGGGTTTAATGATTTGTTTGTGTTGAGCACTAATGCTGGACCTCTAGGAGAAGTCATCAAGAAAGAACACGTTAATTTACACAGAATCACAGAATCTTCTAGGTTGGAAGGGACCTTGAAGATCATCTTGTCCAACCGTCAACCTAACTGACAAAAATAGAATCATAGAATTGCCCAGGCCGGAAGGTCATCTAGTCCGACCTCCCCACAGTCAGGTGGTACACCCCCAACTAGACCAGGTTGCCCAGGACCTCGTCGAGACTCACCTTGAATATCTCCAGGGATGGGACCTCAGCCACCTCCCTGGGCAACCTGTTCCAGTGCTCCACCACCCTCACAGTGAAGAACCCTCTCCTAATATCCAGTCTAAATCTGTTCCCCTCCAGCTTGAAGCCATTGCCCCTCGTCCTGTCACTGCAGGCCTTTCTAAACAGGTTCTCCCCAGCCTTCCTGTAGCCCCCTTCAGATACTGGAAGGCTGCCATTAGGTCTCCCTGCAGCCTCCTCTTCTCCAGGCTGAACAACCCCAGCTCCCTCAGCCTGTCCTCATGGCAGAGGTGCTCCAACCCCCTGATCATCCTTGTGGCCCTCCTCTGGACCCTCTCCATCAGGTCCATGTCCCTCTTATGTTGAGGGCTCCAGACCTGCACACAATACTCCAGGTGAGGTCTCACCAGAGCAGAGTAAAGTGGCAGAATCACCTCTCTGGACCTTTGACAAGTTGGTCAAAAAATAAATACGTGCATTCATACAATAAATTAATGCAAGTATTTGCAGCATACAGTAGACAAATCTTATCTTATTGGTTAGACTGAGGGTTCTAAGTAACAATGCAGAAAGTACTAATGTAACCACAAATACTGAAGTTAACGTGACGAAATACTGTATGCAGGCTGTATATGATTTGCCATGGTTCAGTTAATTCTTTAGTACCAGATTCTGCTTTTCTGCATTATTTTTTTTTCCCCAGTTTAAACCTAGAAATTGCTACATAACCATATTATCAACTGAGCTTTGAGCATTATGGGCAAAAAAAACCCCAACCCTCTTATATATGCTCTGCTCCTTGCTTCTGTGTTAGGCAGGCAAGTGAAGATGGCGTATGTGAACAGTGCAGCAAAGCCACCCAGGAACGTCCGCCGACAGCAGGAAATCCACGGGACAGCAGGACCCGTGGCCCAGCTTCATCGTGTAGAGAAGTGCAAGTAAGTGTTCTGTACTATGCTTTTAACTTGAGTTCAGATGTCTTTGTCAGTACAAAAGCTCGCCGGCAAAATATTTTTGAAGTTATAAATAGCTCTCTATTTACTTTCCTCTTTTTAAGTGGCTAGATGCTACCTTGCCTTTTAAGTCGTGCGTGCTCCTCTGCCATGTCTGCACTGTCACTGCAGACTTCTCCAAAGCACCAGCGATGAATTCGCCCTCCCAGCTGGATGCTGTTGTTTTTCTCCAGACTACACTAATGCCACTTGACATCCTGGGGAGATTCCAGGGCTGATGTTTTGTCTTTATAAACCTGACAAGTAGCCTCGCATGCTCTCCTGCTTTCATAAAATCCCAGTCAGCTGCCTGGAATGATACAGCTAACCAGAGTGAATCTAGGCAACTTTTAATACACTTCATGGTGGTTTTCTGCTTTGGCGGCCTAAAGGGGTATCTGGAACAGTCTAATCACTAATCACTAGAGGAACAGAAAACTGGGATTCCCCAAACTTTCCTCTGTACAGCACAAAGCCAAATTTTCTTTGTGACATCTTAGTTCAGAGTAGTACAACAGCCATGAGAACCAAAGCTGAGATGTGAGGTTGGTCCTGCTGTTCCTGCCAGGCAAATGAACTCTCTTGTATCCAAAAGGATGGCTGAAAACAGGGACATAAACCAGCTGTAGCACCAGCTTCTACCTCTTCTTCCCTTCCCAACTATGTGGACGCAGAGTGTTTTTTACTGTTTGAGTATCTGTTCTTGTCTGAAAGAAAGGTCGGCAGCTTGACTTAGAAGCACCCCATGGGTTGATGAGTCCATGTGCCAGCGGTTGGACCATAAAAGCTGTGGTCACTCACTCTGCTGTGGCTGCTGGTGAGCATGGTGGCCTCCCTTGTCCCTATTGCCTGTGGTTGTTCCCATGGTGGTGTAACTGCTCTTCAACTTGCTTTCTCAAATTTATCCCTTTTGGGGGAGCGACATGTGGAACATTTTTCATTAATCTCAATTAAGAAACACTTAAACAAGTTGACAAATATTTGAGTGGATAGCTGGGAACAGGGACAATAAAACTTAAGCTGTTGCAAATTGATGCAAGACTGATGTAGGAGGGTCATTTTAAGTTGTTTCTGTTGTGATGATGCAGTGCCTACAGTTGTGCTGAGTAATCGTTTGGTTTTTGGTACCTGAACTAGATAACTGAACTGACCTGGGTTTAATGGGGATGGAGGGTGGGGTGTTCAGCTCTGGTCGTCATATAGTTGTTAATCGGTTGGTGGGGTGGAAGTTGAATTCAGCTGGAGTTTTGTATCAAAACCTTGGGAAAGTGTATTTTCTGTGAATTTCACGAGCTTGACTTAGTTGAACAGCCTTGACTTACTGCTCAAGATGGTGGTGGTGTGGGGCAGGAATGACAGCCTGGATGTAGGAACTTCTTAAAATCAGCTTTTGCACCAGATATGATCACGGAATCATGGAATTGTGGGAGTTGGAAGGGACCTCTAGAGATCATCTGGTCCAACTCCCCTGCTAAAGCAGGAACGCCTAGAGCACATCACTCAGGACTGCATCCAGGCGGGTCTTGAAGTTCTCCAGAGAAAGGGGACAATGATGGTTTTTATAGCTGTTCTAAAGCAGGAACACCTAGAGCACGTTACTCAGGACTGCATCCAGGCGGGTCTTGAAGATCTCCAGAGAAGGGGACAATGATGGTTTTTATAGCTGCGCCTTTATCTGATGAAATTAGGCACATTCTTGCCATACTGTTGCTGTTTTCAATGAAAAGGTAGCCTAATCTGGACCAGTAGCTGAATGATGTACTTGAAGCCTTGTGTGTTTCTTCTTCTCAGGGGTGCTAAATTAGGTGGAACCGATGTTGCGTGAAACAAGCTGTTAAGAGGGTCATTGCTTTGTCCTCTTGAGTTTGTTTGGGTACCATGAGCTTCACTTCACTGCTTTGACCGTGTCCTCTGAAAACTTATTGAACTTGCAAGCTGTTGAATTTGTACAGCTGCATTCTTCCCTTGAGCAGCTGGCCTTGCAGGAGCTCAGAAGGTCCTGTGGCAGACGTGGGGATGCCCAGCAGGCTGCCCTTTGCAGCTCAGTGCACAGGGGCACACGGTGACTGGCAGCAGATGTCAGTGACTGGCTCTGAGGCGTGTGACAGGGCTGCCCAGATTGGGGCCATCCTGCTGACACTCCAAGGCTGTGTTGATTTAACTGTCTAGCAGCAAGGCATCCGCTCTGTGTTTTCCTCAGTCCTTGTCTTGTTGATTGAGGATTCCAACCTAATATTTAAGGTTAGTTCTTATGCATTTTGCTAGATGTTCTTACTTTAAAAAAAAAAAAAATATGAAAGCTTGTGTAAATTTGCCCTCATTTTCTGTCGGAGCTAGTTAGCAGTTCAGCTGTGCTCAAAGAAGAAAATAAACACAAAGAGCAAACCAGAGCACAGGGCACTATGAATCACGAGGGCATTGCTAAACATTCTGATCTGTCACAAAGTCTGATCATTGAATTTTAAAGATGAATAGGATGCATCAAATCGAAGAAAAGGAAAATCTGTTCAAAAATGGAAATGGACTAGATGACCACCTGAGAGCTCTTCTAACCTGAATTATCCTGTGATTTTTAAATGTATAAAGTCTTAAATGTTTGTGATTGGATTTTTTTCCAAAATGAGCCAGAGAAAATAGTCGTTTGATATCAAACACTAACTTTTTTCTTATTTCCTTTTTTTAAAAGAACAAGGATTCCAGAAAGCAGGGACAGAAATAACACATCATCAAATCCCATCCCTGCCAGCAACAGTGGAAGCTCTAGCTCAAGCATAATGACTCAAGATGGAAAGAAGCCCATCAAAAGTAAATGGAATTTCCTAAGTTTATCAAGATAACTGTTTTAAATTGCTGGCTATTAATATATGGTTAATATTATGCTAATACCATTTTAAGTCGCTGCTGTTTTCCTAACTGGTCTCTTTTTTTTTTTTTCTTTTTTTTTTTTTCTTGAAGAAATTGCACCAATCATGAGGAAAACTTTGAAAGCATTGAAGAGTAGAGCCGGACGACGATAAAATGAGGATGCATATCTTAAGCCATGTGACTATTTGTGTATCATCCTACAGCTAATGAAAGTAATGTTAATGTAAATATTCTTCAGTTTGCCTTAGAATAGTTATGAAACGTTGCAGGGGCAAATGAGTTGCAATAAAAATTGAAACCTCTGAGTCCTTTCATGCTGCTGCTTTCTTATTCATGAATGAGGAAGACTGAATTGAAACAAGGTCAGTACAAACTAATGACAAATCGGTTTATATGGACTTTTATAGCTGCTGTCTTTATCAGTTTATGTTCACATTTGCATAAGCAAATACTTTTCATGGAAGCATTTAAGCTGTGGCTGTATCTTTGCCAAGGTTGAAGTTATCTTGTAGAAATGGCCACAAGGTGTGCTTAGATACAATTGAGAAGAGGTCTTGGCATCTCTTACACAAAAGTGTTTTGGAAACTTAGTAGATTTGTTTCACTAAAGGTTTTCCTAGGGAGACTTTTTCTTTTTATAAAAACGTGATTTAGTTGGATTTTAGTTTAACTCTTCCAGAAACTGAGACTGCTGTGTTCTAAGACAGTTCTGGAGCTCAATTCCTGACCTGCTGGAAGTGAGCTGTGAAATATCCTTTCTCAGGCCACCATGTGCTTTTCAGTTCTTTTACTTGACTTAGGCAATGAGCCTTTAAAGGAGAGGTAGGAGAAGACAGTGTTTAAATTTAAATTGCTTTTTAAAAGTGGGATTTATATACTGTCTGGGCAGGCCATGACAGCGAGTTAATGAAAAATCATGTGTTATTTGGGAGCTACATCTATTTGGGACACTTTTGGTACAATAATTAAAGACAGACCTGTCATGTGATACCATGTAAAGGCGTTAAGCCCTCGTGTAGGAGATAATATTTTTGGGAACAAGCAGAAGGGAGAGAAAACAAGAACGTCATCGGTTTGATGCTGCGGTCATTCTACAGAACTCATGCAGAATAATCCACTTATGTCTGGAGATGAGAGAAAACTTGCACTATACTCTGATCTGCCACTCTCAGCCTGTCCTGAAGAGGCCTATCACAACCTCAAATTATGGACCTTTTGTGTTCAAAGTGAAAAAGCTATTTGGTCAGCTATAGCCATCCTTTCAAGAGTTGGGGACTGCTGTAGTTTGGGACTCGTCTATGAATGGGTTTGCTTTTATAAATGGGATACTTTTTTGTAGTTGCTTCGTCTAAACTTGCAGGAATTGTAAGACTGACTTTGCCTTGAAGGCATGGCTTACAAATGGAGGGACTCTTTCTAGAGGCTGCACTCAGTAGCTGCAAGTAGGTCTTGTTTCTTCCTTTTGTATTTCTATAGTATTTGGCATCTTCGAACTCCTCCTGAAGCACAGGGTGAAGGTAAGATTGTGAAACCGATTGCTGTCTCTTACTCAAGACAGCTTATGTGTGGATTTCCTCACCATCCTATAAATCTTCAGGTAGATTACAAAAATACAGCTACTAAAATTGGCTTTTGCAGTCAGGTAAGGTGGTTGCCCATACGTAACAGCATGTGCAAACACTCTATTTATAGCGGGGTTTTGAGCCAGCAGGTGTGCTGCTGTGCTGTGGTTTCTCTCCGTGCATTATAGTTGCTCTGAAAGGAATGAAAGGTGTGTTGACCTGGAAACTGTGGGGAGCTTTCTCTGACTGTGGGATCAAAACAAGCATTGACTAGTAGGAAAGGTAGCACAGCCTCTGTAAAGAACGCCTCTGGAAGGAGCTATTCAGGGCTTAATCCTGGCTGAATGGCCAGTGTGCCACCCCTTTGTCCATCAAACAGCTCTGGTCACTATATAGTTGCTAATCAGTTGGTGGTGGAAGTTTAATTCAGCTGGAGTTTTGTATCAAGTGTAGTGTGAGTTGTTCAAGAACTTTTTTTTTTTTTTTTTTGCTAAATCACTCTTATTTGGTGTAGTTGTTGATGTCCTTTTATGTGAGAAAAGACAAAGCCATAACTAAGCCTTCTGTTGGCATTAAAGAACACAGCTGTAACCACTCAGAGCAGCTAGAGATGACAGGAATGTCCCCTTGGGAGGCTGAAGAATAAATAGTTGTTTTAACTATAGGCTTGCGTTGTTAATGAAGTAGGAGACAACTCTTATCCTGCCCTTGGCAGTGATGGCCTAGCTGTGCAGAGGGCAAATTTGACTGCAAGATTAAGTGGCTCTCATTTCCTCCTCTCGCTTTCTCTCACTTCAAAGGCTGTGGATGTGTCTCTGGTAAGAGATACGCAGAGGGTGCCCATGGGATCAGATTGTTTTCCTGACAATTTCTACATTAGAAAATACTGTAGACAAGCAGATCTCTTCACAATAAAGTAGTTGGTGCCACACACACTTTAGGCTCGGGTTTTTCTTTCACTTCAGATGTGCTGTGGGCTCTTCCTATGGACTGAAAGCCCACCTGAGGCTGCAGAGTGTCAGGGGTGCTCTGGGAACGCATCTCCCAGTCCATTTGTGAGGAATTCTGTTTCTGTGGTTTCACTCTGCTTCATGACGTGATTCAAACATATGTGGAGGTAAATTCAAAGCTTGCTTCAGAGGTGCACCCTTTTAATCTGAACTAGAACACTAGCAGATGTTCATGTAGATGCTTCTGCAGCCTCCTGCCTTCCATCCCTGTATGCAGTTATTCCAGTGAAGAGGAGTTCTTTCTAGGTCTGTGTGTTCTTGGCATCTGCCATATTTTACAATACAAGATATTGGAGTATATTGACCTGAAGCAGACTGGTTTCCTTCTGGTGGATATATGGAAAGACTCCTGGTTGGTTTTGTTACATACTCCCCAGGCTGGTTGCCACATCCCTCTTCCTGATAAATCCTGTATCCTCCTGTTGTGTTTTTGACCTCTTCTGTGTTCCAGTCAAATGGCTCTGAGCTCCCTGGAAGAGAGTTGAGCCCGACTCAGGGCAGATTGAAGGAGACCTGGGATCCAGCAAGTCTAAACATCATGAGGGCATGATGGCCTTCTCTTCCTTAGAAACACATTGCAGCTCCTAGTCCTCCTGCAGGATCTCTAGAGCTTCTTGTCCCAGCAGCACAATGCCTTTACCTCCAGGTGATGAGCAATTTCCAGCAAATTAAAAAAGTAATGGGAGGAAAAATATGGTCACAAAAGGAAAACCCTGCTGTTGTGGAAAAGACCACAAATGGAGAATATTTCTTTTCTCCTTGAACTGTCCATTTCATGCAAAGAAACCACTTTCCACTTCCTGCCAATGTTTGTTTCATAGCATTCAGGAATGTTTTCTATCCTGTTAGTGGTTGAGGCCAAGGAGAAAGCTCAGCCTGACTGCTATTCCGCTTAAAAAAGGAGGTATGATCTTGCCATTTTAAACAGTCCCTGTGGCAGGAGCAGAAAACACAGTTTTGAGGTGAAGTGTTGAGCTTTACAAGACGCTGCTCAGAAGGCATGTGAAGTTCCAGGAGCTATGCTCTTCTTGGGGACCACGTAGGCGTTCAAATGCTAGGTTTAACTCCTGGGCCAAAGCCAGGAAGGGGTTTAGGGTTTGGCGTGATGCTTCTGGAAGAATTTGGAGACCTTGGTGAACTGCCATTTGCACATGGTTGTCAGTTGTTGCTGTTCCAAAGCAAGGCACAACTGGGATCCTTGTCAGGGAGGATGTTGCAGCCCTGAGCATCCTGCTGTTGGCCGTCTGGTACCTGAGGATTTCTGGTAGCCAGAGGATAATCTCATCACAGAGAAAAGAAATTCCACTCGGGGTGTAAATATCAAACTTGCCCTCTGAAAGCTCAGGGAAATGTCTGTGCAAGGATTTAGTGTGATGAAAAATGTTGAGGGATTGATGAGTAAGAAGACATTCCTAGATGTTTTGGGGGAAGAAAACCAAAACAAAACTGAAACAACCAGTGAGGGTTGCCTGATGCTTTTATTTGTATTATTTTCCTTCTCTGCCTTTCCTGTAAAGATAGGAGAGGTCTTTGAGTGGGTGATTGAAGGCCTTGGTTAGGTGACAGCCTACTGTTTCTTGTAGCCACCCCTGCCACTGAGCAGAGGTTTCCCACCTCCCACAGAGCTGCCAGAGGTGGTGTCCACAGCAGAATTTATCAAGATCTTTTTTTCCTGCAATTGTAACTAGTTATTGCTACTGGAGGAACAAGTCTAGTTATTTCCAGATTAGAAACATCTGCTTTAGTAAATTTACTGCTATCAGGCAGGGGAGGAAGGAGGAGTAGCTTGGAGGAGTGGCTTGCTCTTCTGGCTCACCATCTATGGGAGAAATGGCCTTTTTTTCTTGTTTTTCTTTACAGGCTGTACATATTGTGGGTTTCTTTTTTTTACCTTTGTTGGTAATTTCCATATGAGCAATTCTTCCCTCCAGCACCCAAAGCATTTCCCTTCTGATCTGCTGAATCGACTGGGGGGAAAAAGAATGGTGATGTGTCCTCACCATCAATCAGATTTGATCCACTGTAGGGGCTGGGTTTGGCATTTCTCAAGAGTGACCATTTGTCTTTGGTTTTCAATGCATCTCTGCTTTGGGTACCATTCTTTAGTGCTGAAACTCTTCAGGGAAGTGGTGGAATAGCTCTCTGCAGTTGTGCTGCTTGGTGTGAGAATGGAAATAAATCATTCTTCCTCTTCTTTAATGGAAGGAATGTGCCATGTACAGAGTTATTCTCCCTCCTACAGTTTCTAGAAAACTTTTTTTAATGGGATTTTGTAATTTTCTATTTTACACGTGTCATCCTGACACAGCTATTGGATCTTCTCCCTCTCTCAACTTCATAGAGCTGAACTGTTTTACTCTGTGGTACAGTCATTTCCTTTGGTTGCATATCTTGGGTTGCTTTTAAAACTTCAACCTTACTCATTAACAAAAAGGGGCCTCTGTGAATACACATGTTTCGTCATTTCCTTTGGTTGCATATCTTGGGTTGTTTTTAAAGCTTCAACCTTACTCATTAACAAAAAGGGGACTCTGTGAATACATGTTTTAGGGACAGAGTTGCAGGCTTTTCAGAAAATAAATATAATTAGTGGAGAGGTGGGATCCAAAACACCAAAAAAGCAGATGAAAACCAAGCATTTCCACATGTGCAAAGGCATATACTAATCCCAAAAGACTTAAAAAGACTGTTTCTGCAGATGGATGTGCAAAGTCCAGATATTGTGGCCTTAGAACCATAAAGATCAGGAGAAGCTGCCTTTTCCAAGATGGAGCATCCTGGAATCTGAGGTGTAATGATCTTGTGCATTTAACCCTCCTCAGCTTCCTCACCAATGTGGCCCCAGACTGAAATGATACTAGAAATGGAGCTTGAAATTGCCAGGATTGTAGAATTAAATACCTGATGAAGCTGTCATAGCTTTTCAGAAATGAAGCATCAAATATTCAGGAAATTGCCAAATAATTTAAGGCATAGAGATCTAATTTCAGCATCCAAGTCTCCCTTGGAGAATAAATTATTCAGATCAAGATATTGGAGAAGGTTTGGGTTGTTTTTTTTTTTTTTTGGGTGGTGGGGTTTGCTTGTTTGGTTTTTTTTGGCTTTTTTTTTTTTTTCTTTTCAGGACTTTAAAATAGCTGTTTTAAATGTGAAACTACGAAGTCAGGAATGTCATCTTTGCAGCTGAAGCCCTGGCTGGTGTGCTCACTGTGGGAAGTGCTGGTGGAAGCCTTCAGCAGCGTATGTTTTGTGAACTCTGTTTACAGAGAAGTTGCCTCCTCTTATCCCTGGTGACAGACCTAAAAATGGCACTTGCTCAGGGAAGAGGGCTGAACAGCTCTGGAAAATCTGACGTAGCTCTCCTCCTACAGAACTGCAAGTGGGTATCCAAGCAGTAGACAAAGCTTTTTACCGCTTCTCCAGGCCCTCTCCCTTCATGTTTACGGAGTTGTTGATGCTGCAGAAGAAGGGATGCTGCTTGCTGGAGCCTGCAGAAGCGGGAAAAAAAGCTGCTCAGGCACAAACGAAGAGGAGCGAGCTGCTGCTTGCCTCTGGAAGGAGGAAGGAGTCCCTGCTGCAAGAGGGGAGAAAGCTGCTGAGACCGGATTGGGAAGCAACATTCCCTCTTTTCAAGATGCTGACCTTTCTGAGCAGGAAAAAAGGTTGTCCTCCTGCCACCTTGCTCCCTGTATTTCATAAGTTTCTTTCATCAGACAAGGTACTTTCCCTACTTACAGCTCTTCACAACGCTCAGGGAGTTCTCAGCTTTTCTCTCCCACGGATGTGCTGTAGCCAGCTCTCTGCAAAACACATTTTTCCCCGCAGTTACCTGTGTTGATGTGCTTTTCAATGCTTTCAGACCTCTCAGCCTGAAAGTTAGATAATTAGTCTGTCTGAAATTTAGATAAACACTAAAGTGGCGCATTAAAGTGTGACTTTTCAAAGCATTAGTATCATGCTGGAGCAGTGCTGACAGCTCAGTTCTGGGCTTAGGCATTTAGAAAGGCATGGAGAAAACAAAATGTTGTAGAGAAGTCCCAAAAGCTTAAGCACAAAGCAGCTTCTCCAGGTTTCCAGAAAGCCCAAGACCTGAGGTTTGCTTCTGCAGCTGAGGGATGACCACCACAGACCCGAGCAGAAGGTATCGGTCTCTCTGCCTTTATAGGGAAGGGGAAAAATACTCCTTGTGGCTGTGAAAATACAAAATCGATACCTCAGGGACCTCATTCTAGCAAGGAACTCTCTGCCTTGTCCCATAAGGTTTTGTTATGATCTGGATGTTGATCGCGGGTTGTCATCAGTTAATCAACTGGCATAATTTCAAATTCCTTTCTTTGGTAAAGGGGCATTGCATCCTGAGGAAGCTGACAGCTCCTTCACCTTTACTGTCATAGCAAAAAAAAAAATGGTTCAGTGATTTAAGAATGGGAGAAATACATGAGGAAATATGGCTTATGTTGGACTTCACCATCTGCTCGTCTCTTCAGGCCTAATGAACTAGGGAAATGTGTATTTTCTGAAACCAGTTTTCCTGGTACCTGTTCGGACAACAAATACTTTTAGAACAGGCAGAAGCTGGAAATGTCAAGACGTTGCCTTATTCTAGAAATCCTAATCCGTTCTTAAAGGTCCTTTGAAGATGTTAAAATTTAATGTTCTCAGAAAGGTACTGATCCCTAAGAAGGGAATTGTCCCCAGTCTCTATTAAATGTCTTTTCCAGAAGTCTCCTGAACTGGAGAGCTGCACTGAGCTCTACCCGTGTTTCCTCTGCTCTCTGGTACAGCAACACGTTGGTCATCGCTGAGGGCTCAGACCGCTTCCCCTGCCGAAGGAGAGAGGCTTAGGGAAGAGTTTCCTCGAGGAAAACCTTGGAGTGGGCTCTTCTACTCTGCAGTTATTTAATCATTCAGTGTTATCAAAACTTTCACCACTAAGATGACAGCACATCTTGATTCTCTGTAATCTGTATCGAGAGCTTTGGGGAAGAACTCATGAATAATGTATGAAGCATTTGTCTAGCTTGTTTGAGTAGGACTGAGCTATATTTTGCATATAAGTCAGTGTTAAACATTGACAACACAGTATAATTTTCTCAAAATTATGGCACTTGCAGCACAGGAAGGATATTTTTCTGAGGATTTAGAGAAAAACCAAGGATGTGACAGACTGTGTTTTTGGTGCTGCTCTGACTGGCACAGTGGGTTATGTCCTTAGTTCTCGGTAGTTAAAACCCACTGAGGTCCTGGGTCTGTAGAAGACAAGAGAGCTGTTCTTCCCACCAGTCTTTTTCTCCTTTCTCTGGAACAGGCTTCATCTCTTATCCATCATTTACAACAATCTGTTGAATTACATTAAAAATAATGCCTTTCCTCCGGGGATGAATTGCTGTAATTCTCAGAGAGTGACAGTTTCCTGTGGTGCTACTGTTCCCACTGGAGAGAAGATGCTTTCTCTTGGGTGCTGACCCTCCTCCTGGCTGCCCCTCCATTATTCCCTGCCTCCCCCAGCATCTCCTGGCTCCCACCTCACCAGAGCTGCCGGGGGAAGGGGAAGCTCTCATTTACAAGGGGACACCAACGGGCAGGTTTTTTAATTCTTATGCTTTCAAGTATAAGTCCTGTTTACCTAAGTTTAAAGTTATTTGGCTATTTTTTTTTTTTTTCTTTTTTTAGGTGGTGGTACTGTGGTTTCTGGGCAATGGGGTTTGGCAAGAATTCTGGCAGCAGGAAGATAAGTGTGACTGTAGGAGCACAGTCCTGAGGGTGGTAAGGAGCCACCGTCCCACCTCCTGCTCTTCTGGAAGCCCCGTGGCCCAGGAGGGGCTGTTACAGAGGGGTTTGGGTGCTGCAAGACGTGGCTGTAAGAAGTAGGTCCCTGTTTCCCCCTGAAGCTGGTTACGGTTTAACTCTGTAACTCCCTCGGGCAGTCATGAAAATTATGGTCCGGGTCATTTCCTCTCAAACAGCCCCTTTCTGAGCACGCTGGCGTGCAGCTTAGAGGGCTTTTTTTTAACTCCAGACAGATGCCAAGCCACAAGCATGGGCAACCTTAAAAAAAAAAATAAAATCAAAGAACCATTGGGCTAATCCCCAACTGTGAGATTAAAAATAATACGCTGTTTTTTCAGTCTGCCATCCAAAATGCTAATGTAGCTGCTCGCCCTGCCAGCTCTCCCCATCATGTGGAGTTAAGGCCATTTTGGTTCTACCTCTTTTCTGCCCAAAGCCTGCTGGCGTTTCCAGCCTCTCCTCAGAAACCAAAGACTCGTTAACCCATGCTGTGTCTCCAGCCTGTCTGTCTGTCTGTCCTTTTTATCACAACCCTTCCTCCTCCAGCTCCCGATGCAGTACGGCATCGCAACGCCCCATGAAGGAACATCTCTGCAAGGTGCTCCAGTGTTCGTTCTGCCTGTCTTGGGGTTGTGTGCACCTGCTTTATCTTTTTTTCTCTCTCCTCCTCAGGGGTGTCACCTGAGTTCCCACTTTAAAACCATTCCCTATTCCCCATCACGGCTAATTTTATACATGTATTTCCAGTGGTATTTTTCTTTCTCAGAACACTCCTACAGGAAGTTGAAGCTTCCCAGTTTCAGAGGCGCAGCTGTTCCCTGCTAAGGTATCCCAAAATACTCAGGATGCTGTCGACATGCTCAGAAATGAGGATGTGTTTGCTGTCTTCAAGCGTTTGCTCATATTTTTCAGTCTGCTAAATTTGTTTTCTTCACACTTTGACTTGCCGATTTGTCGCTAAGTGTGAAATAGGTGCTTGTGTTCCCAAAAGCAGATGCTTCAAGTTCAGGTTTAGAAAGTCTGATTTCGATGCCTGTGTTAGAAAATGGGACTTTTCAAAAAACGGAGCTTTCTCTGTACCCAAAACCGGCCTTCCCTTGCTTTTGGGTATTGCTCCTCCGCAGCTCCGCTTACGGCCTCGCGTGATGAGTGGGCTGGGCCTGGTTTGAAGGGAGTTGATGGACACGCTGCCCCCTGCTCGCCTAACTCTGGCTCTGATGTCTTTTGGCAGCTTTTTAAAAAGCCTGGGGTTTTGTTTGGTGGGGTTTTTTTGGGATGGGATTTTTTGTTTTTTTGGTTCCCTCCCTCTCAGCCCGCTGTGTGTTATTTTTTTTCTAGGGGAGACAAGACACTTCAGAGGGGCAGGAGCTGTGCTCATCTCCATGCAAGACCACACATGGCTCAGTAGGGAGGAGGTCTGGTGGCCTTGGCATAGCAGTCTACAAAGACCAGAGATCAACGCCTGAGCTTCCATCTTTAATCAGATGTTACTTCTCATCCCTATTAAATAAGAGGTAGAATTGCTAGAGGGAAGACTTAAAATCATAGAATGGTTAGAGTTGGAAGGGACCTTAAAGATCATCCAGTTTCAGCCCCCTTGCCGTGGGCAGGGACACCTCCCACCAGACCAGGTTGCTCCAAGCCCCATCCAGCCTGGCCTTGAACCCCTCCAGGGATGGGGCAGCCACAGCTTCTCTGGGCAACCTGGGCCAGGCTCTCACCACCCTCACAGCAAAGAATTTCTTTCTGGTATCTAATCTAAATCTTTCACCTCTTCCAATTTAAAACCATTACCCCTTGTCCTGTCACTGCACTCCCTGACAAAGAGTCCCTCCCCAGCTCTCCTGTAGCTCCCTTCAGATATTGGAAGGCTGCTAGAAGGTCTCCCCGGAGCCTTCTCTTCTCCAGGCTGAAAAACCCCAGCTCTCTCAGCCTGTCCTCACAGCAGAGGTGCTCCATCCCTCTGATCATCTTTGTGGCCCTCCCCTGGACCCGTTCCAACAGGTCCATGTCCTTCCTGTGTTGAGGACTCCAGAGCTGGACACAGAGCTCCAGGTGGGGTCTCACCAGAGCAGAGCAGAGGGGCAGAGTCACCTCCCTGGCCCTGCTGGCCACGCTTCTCTTGATGCAGCCCAGGCTGGGGTTGGGTTTCTGGGCTGCCAGTGCACACTGCTGGCTCATGTTGAGCTTCTCCTCCGTGAGCACTCCCAAGTGCTTCTCCTCAGGGCTGCTCTCCAGCCATTCTCCACCCAACCTGTATTTGTGCCTGGGATTGCCACGTCCCAGGTGCAGGACCCTGCACTTGGTTGAACTTCATGGGCTTAGCACCAGCTCACCTCTCAAGCCTCTCCAGGTCCCTCTGGTTGGCATCCCTTCCCTCCAGCGTGTTGACCGTGCCACCCAGCTTGGTGTCATCAGCAAACGTGCTGAGGGTGCCTTCCAAGAGCTCCATCGTTTTCCATCAGGGAAAGTACATCCCCTTGTCACACCGTCCCCTGTGGTACAGCCGGGTGGCAGGCAGTGAGCCCCCAGGATTCATTCGGGGTGAGTTAGCAATTCACATGAGTGCACCGCTAACGACCTGCCGCCTCCCACGACGGAAAACGAAGCGCAAAAGCTTGAAGGAGAGTGACACCACTCTCAAGATATGCCACAGCACATTTGTGTATGGCCCATGAGGCTCGCTGCTTCTCCTCGTGGGATATAAAGAGCTGGTGGGGCCATCAGCTCTTGATACTCATCCTTTTTTTTATCTGCTCTAAAGAGCAAACATCATCTGAAAATCTCTTGCTTGCATGAGACAACGCTTACGGCAAAATGGGTGTTTGAGAAAGTGGGAGAAACCCGATGCTGCCAGGACGCAGAGGTGGTGACAGTGACTTTATGGGAATGTTAACGGGAGCCATCCACTGAAACCCCCCGGACTTTGGAGGACAAATCCGAGCGGAGATGTTGGCTCTCCACACTGCAGTGGATGGTGGGGAGGGCACGCCGGATTGAACTCGGAAAAAGTAATTTTCCATTGGTTGGATAATCCCTTCAAAATCTGTTTTCTGAACATCAGGGCAAGATCCTCTCTCTCTATTAACGCCTGTGTTTGAGCAGAAAGGGTGTCAGCGGGCGAGTGGCCCTGGCAAATGCAAAGGCTGTTTCCCTACCCCGTTGGTGGGCGAGAGCTGTGAAGCTGAACCGTTTCAATCCGTGCTAATATTCACCCTTTGGGATTTATTCTAGAAAATTTATGGTGGCACTTGAGAAATACAGGAATGGCAATATCCTCTCAGAGCATCAGACAAAGTGCTCGGTTTGCAATATTCACAGTCCATTAAGTCCAATAAAAAAATGCCACTGTCACCGAATTGGAAAAACAAAGCTCTGTGATATACATCTGTTATTTTTCAATAGGGTAAGTATAGCTGTATTCGGTAGGACTTCAAAATTGCAAGCCACTCTGGTGGAAGTACAGATAAATTTCTTCAAAACACAGCATACCTTGTCTCACCATTTTCAGACCCCAGTAGGAAACAGCAGGCAATTCTCTGCCTTGTATTTTCTGGGTTTGATCCAGATCACTGGCTCAGGCTGATGCGGGGAAAATTATGGTGGTGTAGTATCGAGTTTGTTGAAAAGGGAGAATGTGGATTTATTTATTTATCGGTTATGAATCTGCAGAGGACGAAGCATGGGTGCTACATAATTTTTTTGGAAGGATTTTAGCTGAAAAGAACAGTTTCGATGCCTTATACTGCAGAGGGAGGGGGAGTGTTTAGTCACCTCCACAGACATCTGAGGCTGATTGTACTGGCAATAATGGCCATGTAAATCTTGTGCCATTGGAAAAATCAAAATATGTATTTGTTGTTGTTTTTTTACTTGCACTACTTACGCACGCAAGTTTTTTCTCCCTTTATACGTGAAGTAGAAAGAAGGAGAATATTTTTGCCCCTATGCCTCACAGCTGAAAACAGGCATTTGAAAGCAAATTAGGCACATGAGAGGGAACTAATGTGCTTGTTTTGTCATTTTCAGCCTGCTTGCAGCGGGGTTGCTGTCTGTGATGGACTGGTGAAAGGAAGGGAGGGATGAATTGTTTGTCACCGTGCAATCTGTCGATGGATCATTTGTCAACATATAATCTCACGCAGCCGCGGGAGCAGTAAGTACATGCTTCGGGGCTGCCTTCATGATGGATTCAATGAGATGCAGATACCTTGTATAAAGCCAGGACAACCTAGCTGCAACATTAAGCTAATTGAAAAGATCTCTCTAATTTCAGGCTGAAGTTCTTGCAAGCTGTTTGGAGGGGGGCTCTACATCAAAAACTTATCACAGCGCTGGAAAGAGCCCTGAAGCTCCTGGTATTGATGATTCTCGGTTGCTTTGCCAATTCTCTTGCGTTACAGCCCAGGTTGCAGCACCTCTTGGAGCTCCAAGCCACTTCTCCCCACCTGTCCCTGCCTGCTGCCTCTAATTTAGCTGCTCCTCCTGAGCTGCTCTGTGAAGTTTACGTAATTAAAATTGCCTTTGCGGAGGAACAAAGAGGGAGGTCAGGCAACTGGGTTTGACTGGGAACCTTGATGCAACTCTGCTTTGTGCACTGGTTCAAGCATCTGTTCCCAAAACAATGTAATTTTTACCAACAAGTAAAATCTACTAAGGAGCTGGGTATGACCCTAATGGTCCAGGAAAGAGATAAGTTATTAGAGAGTCAGACAGCACCAATATTAATGGGGAAAAAATAACCTGGATTTCTCACTCATGCTCTTTGCTTCCATGTTACAGCATGTGAAAGATGGCAGGAGCTTATATGCCGCTACCCAGCAGGCATGGCCACCCCAAATTCTGCTTATCACAGAATGATGGGGTTGGAAGGGACCTCTGGAGATCATCTAGTCCAACCCCCTGCCAGAGCAGGGCCACCCAGAGCAGGTTGCACAGGAACGTGTCCAGGTGGGTTTGAATGTCTCCAGAGAAGGAGACTCCACCACCTCCCTGGGCAGCCTGTTCCAGGGCCCTGCCACCCTTAATGTGAAGAAGTTCCTCCTCATGTTGAGGTGGAATTTCTTATGTACAAGTTTGTGCCCTTTTCCTCTTGTCCTGTCCCTGGGCACCACTATTGTACGGCAACTTGTAAGTGTGCAGACATCCACGATGGGATTCTCGTTCTGCTCTTCATGAACCCCAGGCCAGAGAAAAAAAATTTGCTGTAGTTTTGGAAGAGTCAGTCCTGAAAACTGCAGCTCTCCTTCGAAGAGATTAAGTCCTCGGGAAGGCCCAGCATGCTCTTTGCTCACCACTTTGTCTTTTTTATGAGCTCTAAATATAATTCCCAAATGATAAAACTGTAAATTCTTTAAGTGTAATACATCCCAATGTGATCTGTTAAAAACTGGCGTTGCCACAGCCTGTCCCTCCTCTCCTGCCGTGTGTTCCTGGCCCCTTCTTTGCACCAAGCTGGGTGTTTTTCTGATGTAGCAGTTGAGCCAAATCCGTAAAAACAGACTCCTACACTGCTGAGCAAATATTTCCACTTCCTTTCTTGACTTGGATCTAGTTCTCCTGTAGTATATTTATGTTGATTCAGCATTCAAAGGCAATGAAATACAAAAAAGTCTTGTCTTTGTGCTTTTCATACCAGTTTGGTTCCCCACTGGATCAGCAAGCTTGATCTTACCCTGCTGCTGTGAGCAATGCCGAGGAGAGCTTGGGGAAAGAGATGAATGAGAAGAGCATTTTGGTGGTTTTTTTTCAGCAGAAACCCGTGACTGGAGAGGTTTAGGCTGGAGAACGGCTTAGGGTGGCCAAGAGTGACCTGAAGACCTCAGAGGTGGTGGAGCCTGTCCTGGGCTGCAAGAGCCCTGGCAAATCAGGAGAGAACCATTATGCTGGGGAGCTCCAGGGCTGGACCCTTCTCCTTTGTGGGTCGTGAGGGTGCTGGGATTGGTTTCTGACGTAGTGGTGTGAGCCTAACCCAACTGACTGATGGTTTAAGCTCAAACTGAAAGTGTAGCCTCAGAGTCTAAAAAACATGCAACTGATGAAAATTGTATCCCGTGGAACTGGGGTTCAGAGATCAGATGGAACTGCTAATGATGGCCGGGTTGGTTTCTGGTTGGATGGGCTTGCCTGGACTGGCTATGATGCGCCTCTTGCTTAGATTTGGGCTTAAATAGTCCAGATTTAGGCTTAAACTGCAATTGGATTTCATATCTGGAGCGAGCTGAGCTCCGTCCAGGTGGGGAGCCTTAATCACTGTGGCGATGTTCAGCTGAGAGAGGAATGGAGACCACAGAAGGTGGAGACCACACAAGTCTCTGCCCTCGGACCTTCACTGTGTGCTCCATGCTGGAGAGGACTGACGGGAGGTGGGAGGAGGCCTGGGCTGCTCTCATATCTTCTGTCTGCAGCACCTGGCTTTGCTGGTTCAGAGCTACCACTTGTATGAAGGGCTACCTGACAAATCTTCAAGGGATCACTCTGGGACACATAGGTACATCCCTAAGCAACATTAATTTAAATCAACTTTTGAGGAAGTTGAGGGTTTTTACACTGACCGGCCTTATCTGGCTCATCTTGGAAGCCTTATTCAGCCCAGTTCTGCAATTCTCAGCTGCCAAATTAGGTGCCTACGGTTGGGTGAGATGTTACTTATTGCAGATAGTGATATGGTATGACCATCTCCCCGGGAGAAATCATGGCCTGTGAACGTGCAAAAGCGCCAGTGGCCCCTTTCCTCTAGAGGTGACTCTGATTTTTATTCTATTTTTGCTATGGTTCATAAAATGCACAATATTCTTGTCCTGGGATGCTATATTTTCGAGTTATTGGTTGGTGCAATTTCATGGCAAGAAAGCAGGGATTTGATCTATTAATATTTTAGTCTCTTTTTTACATTATGGATTCAGAATGCGATAAATTGCTACAATTGGTCTTTGAATATTACAGTAATGGGAGTTAGGTGTAAGTATCCAAACCGGTGCATCTAAGGCCAGGTTGTTAAATGCCTGGTGTGCAGCACCTGCTGGGCTGATTGGTTCCAGAGGGACTGGTTAGATGCTACACACAGCCCTGTTTACTCTCCTTTAACTAAATAAGGGACTTAGAAGCCACACTAGAAACACGGTGGGATTTGGAAAAAAAAAAAAAAAATTAAAAATAAAAGTATATAGATAAAAGCATGAGCCTATGATCCCAGGGAAGCAGAGAAAGAAAGGTGAAACAGTATTACTGACTGCCTCAAACAGTTTGTTACAATCCCAGGCCTTTTATTAAGCAGAATTTACCCCAGCGAGGGCCAGAAATTGGGGATAACTGGTGAGGTTCTGCCGCAGACGGCAATCCTTGAGGGAAATCTCAGTTATAACGTTCAGCCACTGGATGTCCTCATTTTCAAAGGTCTTGCAGAGGTTGATCAGCTGGAAAGCCGGGCGTTGTTGACAGTTTGCAGAGCGTTGCATAAAAGCCTCGTGTGTTTTGGGTATTGCCAAACTCCAAGCTTACCAACCCTAAAGCAATGGAATCAGTTTCACTTCTCAAAGTAATTAAACACCTACTGGGTGCAGAACGTGCATTGAATCTGCTCCTTTCTCCATCTTTCCCTCTTTTTTTGATGACTGAACTGCTATTTATAGAAAAGCTTGCTTTGCAGGACTCTCTTGCATTCCCAAACACCCAGAAGTTCACTAGATTTCTTTGTTTTTTTCCCCAGTGCTACCTTCACTAGAGGTTGTTGAAGTTTTGACTGCAGATTCTGACTGCAGCTTGGCTTTTCCCAGTTCCTAGGAATTCCCATGGGTGCATCCCATCTGCTGGTGGGAGGCCTGATCGGATCGCTCAAAGGCTTCCTCAGAAATAGGTAATCAAGTCCTGTGCTACACCTGCCCAGAGAGCTGGGACTTCTGTTTTCTCAGAAGTCCTGCTTCCTCCTGCAGCTCGTGAGCCATCGCCACCCACCTTGCCTGCGCCCTCACGCAGGGTGTTTCTCTGCCTGAGCTTCCCCTGCAGCCAAAGCTCTCATCCAGCCTCCTCCTCCTCCTCCTTGCAGCTCTGACGGCATCGTCCTCCTTGCCAAACACTCCTGCCTTCTGATGATGATTTGACATCCCTTGTCAAACACTCTGCAACAACTCATAAAAAAAAATCTGAGCCGGCAGAAGGATTGGCAAAGGGCTGTCTGGAGCCGCACGTGGATTTCGTGTTTGTTCATGAAACGTGAAAAACATATTCATAAAAAACTGCGCTGTCGATTGCCTTCCGTCTGAAGTTTCAAGAAGGAAAAAAAAAAAGATAATCTACATCTTCTAGCTTTCTGCCTTTTAATTTCTCTAATTTAAGCTGCTGTTAAACCAAGTCATCTTTCCAACAAGGGGGCAGCCTGTGCGATGTAAGCACTTGCTTGAAATCATGAAAGCTGGTTTTGCCAGAGGACAAACTCAGTAGGAAAATGAAGGCTGGACTTCTTTCCCTCAGGAAGGAAACTCACCTTCTGGTATAAATGGGGATACTTACCCTAGACGATAGGTACACTTTCATGTACCAGCATGGTCGTTTCCTTCCTGTCGTGCACGAGGCGTATCTCCAGCAGGAATCAACCTCTGTAGCTGCTGAAGTCTCCATGCATTTATTTATCCACCTGCTAATGTCTCGTGTCACTGGTTCAGCGTTGGGTGACCGCCTCAGAAAAAGAGATGAACAGGCTCTCGTTCCACCCACAGCTCTGCAGGACCGGTAGATCCCCATGGAAACTTGCTCACCCCTTGGGCATCCCGTCGTGCCCGCCATGGAAGGGGAGGCATGACCAGAGCTACCCAGGTGAAGGGCAGAAACCTGGGACAGGACTCCAAGTCCTGGGATTTGCTCCCATCTCAGTAACCGTGATGGTTTCCAGACTCTGAAACAAACCTAACGTTCAGGTGAGCGGGGAGAAAGATTTGGAAGGTGGAGGACAGAGAGAAAACCACCATAGCAGATCTGGACGACACAATGCTTGTTGTGAGGTTGGTACCTTAACCCCAACTACGTGCTGATGTGTCTCTAACAGGGAAAGCAGCAGAGTGTGGTAGGAGTAGGCTGCTTTGTGGATGTGCTGGGGAGCTAAGAGGAGCTTCAGAAGAGGACGTGTGAGGCAGGAGTCCTCCCATCTGAGGAGCCAGCCATGGTTGACTGGAAATGAGCTGTCTCTGCTCCTGCGATGGGACTAACCAGGCTGGGGGAGCAAATGAACTGTCACATCCCTGCCCTAGAAACTGTGAGGCTGCTGTGAAATTTGCTTTGCCTTAGGCTAACGGCACTGATAGTGCATCTAATTTATTGGCTCTCTGAAAATTTGGCTTCTAAACTGCTCAGGAACCAGTGAGAGCCTGCGGTGTGCTCAGCCTTCTCCCTCTTGGAGAAGACTTACTCATCCTTTTCTATCTATCTGGGGGGCAGTTTGGGCCACGCTAATGATGGTGGTGAATACAGATGAAGAAGAAACGGGGTCAGAGCCCAACCTCTCTGTTCTGAGGTCGGACACTGCCAATTTTCCCTCTGGTGCTCATGGTCATCCCAGGAGAGCTGAAGCCCACTGTGATTTTGGGGGATCTACCTACTTTTTCTTCTCGCAGCTTTTGAAGAGCTCCTTGGAAAATGTGGGGACGCTGCTTTCAGGCACTGCAAAACTGGAGATTTTGACTTGGAGCACTGAAAAGAGATTAAAGGTTTTGCAAGCAGCAAACCCAAGATTTACAGTGAACACAGAGGATTTTAGTTCCTCGGCACAAAAGCCCAGATGCAGCTGAAATGAAAATCAATAATTGATCCACGTCCATTTACAGATACATCTACATTCATGTCGGCTGGGAAACCTTATCCCTGCCTGCACATTTTCCTTCGAAGCAGCTTGCAAAAATATCTTCTCATCCAGCGGGCAATGCTCGGCCCCTTCTAGGAATGAGCTGGGGCCATTTTATTTTTATTTTTTGTGGTTTTTTTTTCTGCTGGATGCCAAGAGGAGGACTGGCAAGACAGATGGAAGCTGCTGAACTGTTACACAGCTCGTCAGAGAAGCGCAGGGCCCTTTAGAGCTCAGGGTGCAGCCAGGATTTACCTCTTGAGAAATGGCAGCAGCCCTCGAAATAAGTAGCTTGCAACAGGCACCAAATCTGCCTCGAAATAAGCAGCGTGGATGCAGCCTGTAAGGCTGAACTCAAAATAAGCCTTATTTTTTATTTTTTATTTATTTTAATTTTTTTTTTATGGCTGAGATGCTATAATATGGGACAAGGCTGAGCGAACATACTGTGACTCCCCTGTTTGGTGTCCCAGATCGCTGACTGCGCAGCCACACCGGGCTATGGGTCATGTGCCTTTATTCCCTAGAGAGGGAACAATTCCTGCTGTGCTAACGACAGACCCGCAAGGAATTTAATTTTTGCTTCAGCTGGTTAATGAACCGACCTCTCGCTCTGGCTGGTGCTCGCAGGGAGCACATGGTGAGGTCTCCCCTGCTCCAGCGCTGAGCTGGTGAGATGATCCTGCTGGGACTTCGCTGCCGGGAAGGGCCTTGGGATGTGTCCCAGGATGTCACCCGCTGCTGGGGGGGGTTCTGGGAGGGGGTGGCAGCCCCCACTGCCACCAGCAGACTCAAGTTGTCCCCTTCCCCAGGAGGGAATTGCTGGTGTCTGCCTTGGGGTCCAGCTCCCGAAGGCACTCTGGGGTCTGTGCCTCTGAGTGCTGTGACTCCCCTGTTTGGTGTCCCAGATCGCTGACTGCGCAGCCACACCGGGCTATGGGTCATGTGCCTTTATTCCCTAGAGAGGGAACAATTCCTGCTGTGCTAACGACAGACCCGCGAGGAATTTAATTTTTGCTTCAGCTGGTTAATGAACCGACCTCTCACTCTGGCTGGTGCTCGCAGGGAGCTCATGGTGAGGTCTCCTCTGCTCCAGCGCTGAGCTGGTGAGATGATCCTGCTGGGACTTTGCTGCTGGGAAGGGCCTTGGGATGTGTCCCAGGATGTCACCCGCTGCTGGGGGGGGTTCTGGGAGGGGGTGGCAGCCCCCACTGCCACCAGCAGACCCAAGTCGTCCCCTTCCCCAGGAGGGAATCGCTGGTGTCTGCCTTGGGGTCCAGCTCCTGAAGGCACTCTGGGGTCTGTGCCTCCAGGGACTGCCACCCCTTCTCCTGCCCCCTCCCTTTCGCTCCTCCTCTGCTGCTGCCCCCATGGACCTTTTGTCCCTTTTGTCCCCCCACATCGTGCCCTGTCCTTGGTGGGGGCAGCCCCCTTCTCCCTCTGCCCCCCCAGCCCTGCTGCCGCTCCTGGGGGCACAGACCTGACCCAATCCGTGGAGGATTTGGGGGATTTTTAGCTGCTAAGAATGAGGCTTGTTCAGTGCACGTGCTGCTGAGCCCACGGGAACTGATTTTTATTTTTTTTTCAGAGGAATCTTGGCCAAGTTTCACGGTGACAGGAGACTGATCCTTCTGCTGAGTGACCCCTTCTGCTAAAAGGACTCTTTTTCTTTTTTTTTTTTTTTTTTTTCCCAAAGTTAAATGATCGTGGTAGTGAAATTTCAAGGTACGGCAGGATGTATTTTCTGGTAAGTGTGGTTTTAGAACCAGCTGATGGTTTTAGCTGAAAACTTCTTTAAAATACTCAGATCCGAGTCAGACTTGCAAGGCGGGCAACGTTCTCCTGACGGTTGACGTCTGGGGAAGTTGCAAGCAAGTAGAAACTAGATCTTACAAAAGGAAGCACTGGGCCAGCAAACGACGGAGATTATCAGCTCTTCCCATCGCTCCTGATGACAGGAGGAGAAAAGGTGCCCTTCTGCTTCCTAGGGAGGTTTCCAAACCTAAAGAAAGGGGCTTTGTCTTTCAGCCGGGGGAGGATTTCGGCAGAGGAAGGTCAGCAGGGAAGTGAAGACAGGAAACCTGCAGCGGTTGGGTATTGTGTGGGAGAGGAGAACCTGCCCATTCTGTGTCTACAGTGTGTCTCCAGGAGCTAGAAAAGCCAAGGTGCTTTTATTTTTGGCTTCATTTATTGCTGTCGTGTCCTCTCACCCTTCTTGCTTTTCAGTTTGTAGCCCTGAGATCAGTTCAGATTATAGCACAGGGCTTCCCACCCTCTGGAAAACACAAATGCTGGGATCTCATGTGAATCCTGCAGGAGACGGGCAGGGAGGAAGAGGGAGACAAAAGAATCGAGGAAAAACAACGTCATCCAACTAGATCTGCATTAGGCCCAACATCTGTATCCTGGGATCAGATTTCTGCTGAGATTTCGCTCCAGGGCAGTTTGTCCTTCCTGCTGGGAAGAAACCACTCGTCCTCAACACAGGATGAGTGTTGGGAAAACCGGGGGAAAAGCAATATATGGGAAAAGGGAGCCCACGTCCCAGCAGTATTCCCACCTGGGGACAACCCCATCTGTCCGGCTCCTTAATCTGAAAGCACTGAGGTACCTGCACAGCCTAAACCAAGCAAGCCCACCACCAGGAGTGGGATTTCAGGTGTCAAACCTGAGCCACGAGCCGAGAGAGCCCAGCGCCGTGCGCAGCCAGGAGGTATGGATGTGTAGGCTGCAAAGGTACAACCTGCTTCTTGCCAACGATGTGGCTTCAATGAGGGCTGCCAAGGGCAGAGCCAGGTCTCCCTCTCACCCTCGTTGGCCAACGCCTCTGCGGGGTGTCTGGATGAAGTGCTGAAAACCAGGAACAGAAATACAGAATGAAAAACGTGAATGGGATGTCCAGGATCAAGATCTGATCGTGCTGGCTGAAGAAACAGGGGGCATGTCATGATGAAAGCTGAGCAGTATTCCCGCTGGGCGATGGCGCTTCCACGTGAGGATTCCCACCAGTGGGCAAGACCAGATGTGTATTGCACCACTCAGATCAGCTGGAAAAAGCCTATTTTTCAGGTTTGTATCCAAGAGAATCACCAGATCCTTTTCTGGTCCACACATTTTCAGGTGTTTGCAGTCATCTCAGATGTTCACAAAATCAATTCCAATACTTTCATCAAATACAGAACAGTCTTAAGTGATGATTGGTACCTGGTGAAACCTCTTCTCTCATGAAAAGATCAGAGATAGGATGGGATAGGATAGGATAGTTCACTTGGAAGGGACTGACAACAATCATCTAGTCCAACTGTTGGGCTGGTAGAAGTTTCTTGCAGTTGGGAGTTCGCCAAAGGCGTGCCAGGGTCACACTCCAGCCCACGTTGCTTTCCATTTACTCCTTCTGTTGGCCTACAAAGCTTCCGAGGTGCCTGCATGAACTTCTAGTTCACCACAGTATGTCTGTTTGCTAAGTGTTTTCTTGACCTAAATTCTTTTGAAAACCAGCGTTTGTGACAACTGCAGCGCAGGCTTTACAGAACTGGGTAGTTCGTTAATAAATGCTGTGACCTGGACACGCAAGCTCTGCTATTTTGTTATCAACAGTATAGGCAGTTGTTATTCTATTTTATTTATTATTTAATGTTAGCTCTTGTCTTAAACCATTTTTTTTTTCTATCTAGAAGATTGAGCTGTTGCATACGTGTCCTAAATTGCTAGCTTAACCTTTCAGTACTCAGCATAATGTCTCTTCAGAAAGGTACTTAATTCTGAAGACAATTGAGCTTCTCACTGAAGGGTTACATCACCCCTGGTAGCTCACTGCATTCAGACATCGGCTTTTAATGCTGGTTCTTACTGTGGGACAATTAAAGTCAGAAAAAAATATTTCACCTGGTGCAACCGCTTACTAAAATTTTTCCATTTGGCATTCCAAATAAATCCCGGTTATACTTCCTGTATCCTGGGTCTGATTCTCCAAACAAGCAACTCTCACAGTCTATCAGTTCCTCTTGCTCGAAGGAGAAACATCAGACATTTCCTCATTCTTCTTCCTGATGATCAATAATACTTTTCTAACATGGTGTTTTATGATTCGAAGGAAAAAATCTTCAGTGAAGTACAACTGTCTAATTAACATGTATTATATGTGCGATGTAACTATTACAGGAAATTAGTGAAGAGTAGACTCACCATTAAACTTGCATTTATGAATACCAAATGTGTGTGTAATTGTAGCTAAGCCCCCATTTGATTACCCTAAGGGCGTTAAACTTCCCTTCCAGCTAAGATGAGAGGAAGAACGAAATTAGGAACTACATGCTCCCCCACCCTCAAAAAAAAAAAAAAAAAAATTTGAAAAAATTTTGAGCCAGTCAAAATATTTGTCATTGCTGTCAAATTTACGTTAGCCCCAGTGTTTCTGCTTCCCATCAGTAAAACGTTCTCCAGGTCCATCAATCAGCTCAATGATGAGCGAAAGGGTGTTCCTGACAACGGGAGTTAGAATCATATAATCATAGAATTGCCCAGACCGGAAGGGACCTCCAAAGGCCATCTAGTCCGACCTCCCCGCAGTCAGCAGGGACACCCCCAACTAGACCAGGTTGCCCAGGGCCTCGTCAAGTCTCACCTTGAATATCTCCAGGGATGGGGCCTCAACCACCTCCCTGGGCAACCTGTTCCAGTGCTCCACCCTCACAGTGAAGAACCCTCTCCTAATCTCCAGTCTAAATCTGTTCCCCTCCAGCTTGAAGCCATTGCCCCTCGTCCTGTCACTGCAGGCCTTTCTAAACAGGCTCTCCCCAGCCTTCCTGTAGGCCCCCCTCAGGTACTGGAAGGCTGCCATTAGGTCTCCCCGGAGCCTCCTCTTCTCCAGGCTGAACAACCCCAGCTCCCTCAGCCTGTCCTCGTAGCAGAGGTGCTCCAACCCCCTGATCATCCTTGTGGCCCTCCTCTGGACCCGCTCCACCAGGTCCATGTCCTTCTTATGTTGAGGGCTCCAGACCTGCACACAATACTCCAGGTGAGGCCTCACCAGAGCAGAGTAAAGCGGAAGAATCACCTCTCTGGACCTGCTGGCAACGCTTCTATTGATGCAGCCCAGGATGTGACTGGCCTTCTGGGCTGCAGCTGCACACTGCAGAGTTCTTCACACGCAGAGCGATGCTCCTCGTTGCTGCCCTTGCGCTGGGACAACCCTGCCTCCCAAAATCCCCAGGCTGGGCTGGTAGGCAGGGTGACCTACCTCCTGCTGGTATCTGCCTTTTCATTCCATGCCAAACCCAGCAGCGGGGTTGTCTCTCTGTTGGCCATGGGAAACAGAGCACAGTCAAGCCGTGTTTAGCGACATCGCGAAGTTGGTTGGAAAAATAAACACAGACCTGAATTCGTGCCTCTACTTGTTCTCTTCCTGCCGGTTGGAGAAGCGAAATTTTGCTGCGAGAGGTTGCGTTGGACCAGCTGGAAACAGGGAAAACCTGAAAAAATAGTTGGGGCTCAGGACCTTTCCATCAGCTGTGACAGCCAGTGGGGCAATTAGGAAGGAAACAAAAAAAAAAGGAAGAAGGGAAAAAACTCATTTGAGCCACTGGAATATCTCTTCTCCTTACGTGCCAGAACCCATCGCTTTGTTCTTCTGGCCAAAGAAGATGATGGGTGTCAGCCCTTGAAAGTTGGTGTGAAATAAGAAACCATGGGACACAACGCAACCTCATATTACTGGCCACTCCTTGCAAACCAAACTGAAGCAAATAGGATTAAATCAGAGTAACGCCTCACGTGATTACAGCTCATTGTGTTCAAATAAAAGCTGACGTTATCGCCAGCGATTCGTTTGGGGGTGGAGAGGAGAGGAGATGCTGCAGCTTTTGCTCCCAGTGGTTGCTATTTCTAAGGCTGTAAAACCCCAGCGAATGCCTTAAATGCCCTGCCACGAGCACCACGGGGCAGCTGAAGTTTGGTAGGATGGCTCTAATCATTCATTGCAACTCTTAGGTGTGTCTTTATGCTAACGAGGCTTTGATATTGGTTATTTCACCCGTTCAGAAACCTCATGGACGTGCTGCTCACAATGCTGTAACTGCAATTTGTAGCTCTGGAATCGATAGGGGAAGGCTTTATAGTCACACCTACCTGCTGCTTTTACAGCCTCCTCCTAAACAATTTAAATAAAAACTGAAGAGTAAACGTGACCGGAGCCCTCCGCCAGTGAAACTGAGTAAAGAGAAGTATGTCAGCACTAATTAACTCCAGCACCCTGCCAGGCCTGGCTCTCAGCATCTCTGCAGGCTGCGCTCCGGGTACCGCGGGTCCCGGTTCATTTGCTCCGGGGGGTGGGCAACCACTCCTCCTGCCACAGTCGAGTGCTGGTTAAATTATTATACCCCCCAAACCGGTCCTATTGCACGTGGTACTTGGGTCTTTCTCCCGTCGTCGCCCTCTTCTTGTTTTGTCCCGGCTTCTCTGTGCCCTGTAATTGCATCTCTTTCGCTAATGAGGCTCAGGAAATATGACTGGGGGTGGGAAGAAGTCCCAAATGCAGAAGAAGGCTTCCACAACTTGGCCTGCTTGATTTTTATTATTATTATTATTTATTGTATTTCTACTAGTGAAATTTAAGTGGGTTTTGAACTATGGGCTTTATAAACTACTTAAAATCTATTTCCATCTGTTCTCTTTTTTTTTTCCCCCTCTCTACCCCACAATGTACTTGACTGTCCAGGTCTGATTCCCAGTATCGCTGCTTCATTCCCAGCAGCACTCACCTCCTCTGTGCTCACCCAGGCCCACAGAAATCCTTTGCTTTAGGGCTTTTTATAAGAATCTCAACTTATAACTTGGCATCGTTTGCTTGAGTTGCCTTCTGACAAGCCCGAGAGCAGCCTGTCCGAGCCGTGCCAAGGAGGGAGCGCGGCAGCGTGACCTCGCTCGGGCTCCTCTCAAACAATAACTTCCAGGAATACTCCTGAGATCAGCCCGGCCTTATCTGTATTTTACATTTCATTGTCTGAAATCCTTAAAAGTAACAAAACACTAAGTATTTTTCTTGTGTGTGTTTTGTTTTTTGTTCGGGAGCACACAGGATGCTCCCCGGCAGGCAGAAAGAAAAATGGAGATTTTCAGCACAGAAGGTCTTGGCTACATCCCCAGAGCAGATTGGCAGGGACTGAAGGATGGCTGCTTGCTCCAGAGCCTAGAAGACATTAATTTTTTGGTCATGGCCTGTCTCCCAAATTTCAACTACAGAATCACAGCATCACATGGGGTTGGAAGGGACCTCTGGAGATCATCTAGTCCAACCCCCTGCCAAAGCAGGGCCACCCAGAGCAGGTCCCACAGGAACGTGTCCAGGTGGGTTTTGAGTGTCTCCAGAGAAGGAGACTCCATCGCCTCCCTGGGCAGCCTCTTCCAGGGCTCTGCCACCCTCACAGAAAAGAAGTTCCTCCTCATGTTTAGGTAAAACTTCTTATGTACAAGTTTGTGCCCATTTCCTCTTGTCCTGTCACTGGGCACCATTGAGAAAAGACCGGCCCCATCCTCCTGACACCCTCCCTTTAAGTATCTATAAGCATTGATCAGATGCCCCCTCAGCCTTCTTTTCTCCAGACTAAAAAGACCCAAGTCCCTCAGCCTCTCCTTATAAGGGAGATGCTCCAGGCCCCTCATTATCTCTGTAGCCCTCTGCTGTCCCCTCTCCAGCAGTTCCCTGTCCTTCTTGAACTGGGGAGCCCAGAACTGGTCCCAGTGCTCCAGATGGGGCCTCCCGAGGGCAGAGCAGAGGGGCAGGATGACCTCCCTCCACCTGCTGGTCACACTCTTCCTGATGCACCCCAGGAGGCCATTGGCCTTCTTGGCCACAAGGGCACATTGCTGGCTCATGGTCATCCTGTTGTCCACCAGGACTCTTAGGTCTTTCTCCTCAGAGCTGCTCTCCAGCAGGTCAGCCCCCAACCTGTCCTGGTGCAGGGGGTTATTTCTCCCCAGGTGCAGCACCCTGCACTTGCCTTTATTGAAGTTCATCAGATTTCTCTCTGCCCAACTCTCCAGCCTGTCCAGGTCTCTCTGGATGGCAGCACAGCCCTCTGGAGTGTCAACCACCCCAACCCCAACTAGGATTTGAGTGTGTGTGTAACTGGTTCCCCTCCTGTCATTCCCAACAGAGAGCCCTGGGAGCGGTGGCCTGTTCGGTGGGGCCATCCCTTGCAGGTAATGGCCACCCCGTGCAGGGGAGCCTGCTCTCTCCCTGCCGTGTCTGCGCTGCCGATGACTGAGAGCTGTTCCCCAACCCAAGTTGGATATCCAAGAAGGATAACCTCATCCACCTGAAGCTGAAGAAAGCAGCCTGCCAGGGAAGAAGCGTGAAGGTGCTCCCAAGACACATTCATTGCTCTGTCAACAGAGGGACCTCCCTTAAGATGTCATGCAGCTCGAAGGCTCCTGGCATTGT
The DNA here is from genome assembly GCF_001431845.1 of Calidris pugnax. Classification (NCBI taxonomy): domain Eukaryota; kingdom Metazoa; phylum Chordata; class Aves; order Charadriiformes; family Scolopacidae; genus Calidris; species Calidris pugnax. Next base: position 721,875 of record NW_015090902.1, on the reverse strand, counting down.
TGGGAAAGTCATAAAAATAAAATTAAGCTGTCCCAAGCTACTAAGATTCAGCCAACCGGCATATAAAAGTACTACAGTACTTTTAGAAGGACCAAAAAGGAAAAAAAAAAAAAAAAGTAAGTAGAAATGGAAAGATGTAAATAACAATGCTCAAAGCAGGGAAAAAAAAAGAAAAAAAAAAGAAGCTAAAGCAGACCGAATGGTTATCAAATGGCAGTTTGGAGCCAGGTAATCCCCTGCAGAACTGGGAGAGCAACAGAACAGACCTTATATCCTTCTGCATGTGAGCCACACCTCGGCTCACCATGGAAATGTGCAAGGCGGCAGGACTGCCATGGTCAGGGAGGACAATACTTCTCCTGCCCCTGGGGACACAATTGCCCCAAGTAAGAAGTTTGTCAGGTATGTGTTAGCACCAACCCTGGCAATCTGCTGTCCTCCTCTGCTTGCCCACAACTTCTCCTGCGTGCCTGCTTATAGCTTCTAGTTACTCTACTGTACCACAATTCTCTTTCTCCCACCCCTTTGCAAAGGCCTCGTCCACTGAAACTTGCCCCGACGTGAGGTCACTCTTCTTCTGGCCGCACAGAATTGGTGTCTCCTTGGTTTTTTATTGCCGCTATTTCCTAGTGCAGCAGAACAACAGAGACTAGTAACTCATGACACTGACCACAGCTGAGCAGGTTTATTTGCTCAGGATGATGCTTTTAGCTGTGAGAATGCTATTTCCTCACCAAAGGCGCTGGTTTGCCTCGTGGCCTCATTGACACCTATTTCCATACCATAGCCTGGGGCTACGTCTTCAGGTGTGCAGCCGACCAGGGCCACTGGCACTAATTTGATGTCCTAAGCTCCCAAGGATCTTATCAAAGACCCTGTGACGGTGGCTGTGCATCTCAGAGAAGGGGAAGAGGCTCTTTATCCTCGCTTGGAGTGTCAGCTGGTGAAGGCAGATCTCATAAATAAGTATTAAGCTCTCCCGCCATCACTCTGTCCCCTGGACTCCCTGACACCCATGAGAAGCATGCAAATGATTCGCCTTCATTAGCATACCCAGGCTCACCCCACAGTCACTGTCACCCTCCTGTCACTGCCTAGACTTGTCACCGTGAGGCCCGGTCATGAGACACATGACAGCATCTGCAGAAGTGACACCTCATGCCAGACTTCACGTCCGTGTCATGCAAGAAAGGCTCGAGCTCTTGACAAGCCTCCAGGACAGATCGTCGTGCTGGGATCTGAGATCTCAAGCCCTCTCTGGACATTTCTCCCAAACAGCACAGGAGACGGTGGGACATGGAGCACCACAGGCTGGCATGGAAGCCCTCCCACCAAGTGGCCACCACTGGAGCTCTTGCCTGGTGTCAGGCTCAGCTGTGGGACAATGTAGACGCTTCCAGATCAGCAGAAGGTGCGGAAGGTGTCTTCTGGCCCTGAGGTGACTCTCACAAGACTGTTCTTAAGAGCCGGTGCTCAGGAGTTCACCCTCCCGTTTGGCAATTAAGTGAGTCATATCAAGGAAGCACGGAATTGTTGGAGTTGGAAGGGACCTTCTAGAGATCATCCAGTCCAACTCCCCTGCTAAAGCAGGGTTGCCCAAAGCACATCACTCAGGGCTGCATCCAGGTGGGTCTTGAAGATCTCCAGAGAAGGGCACTCCACACCCTCCCTGGGCAGCCTGTTCCAGGCTCTGGCACCCTCACCCCAAAGAAGTTCTTCCTCATATTTGAGTGGAACCTTCCGTGTTCCAACTTGTGCCCGTTGCCCCTTGTCCTGTCACAGGAATCACTGAAAAGAGTCCAGCTTCATCCTCCCTCAAACTGCCCTTTACTGATAAGCATCAATAAGGTCTCCCCTCAGCCTTCTCTTCTCCAGGCCAAAGAGTCCCAGCTCTCTCAGCCTTTCCTCATCAGGGAGATGTTTCAATCCCTCCATCATCTCTGTCGCCCTACACTGGACTCTCTCCAGAAGTTCCCTGTCTCTCTTGAACTGGGGAGCCCAGAACTGGATGCAGGATTCCAGTTGTGGCCTCCCCAGTGCAGAGCAGAGGGGGAGAATGACCTCCCTCCACCTCCTGGCCACACTCTTCCCCACGCAGCCCAGGATCCCATTGGCCTCTTGGCCACAAGGGCACATTGCTGGCTCATGGAGTGTTTACTGTCCACCAGGACCCCCAGATCCTTCTCCTCAGCAGTGCTTTCCAGCAGGTCCATCCCTAAGCTATATTGGTGCCTGGCATTCTTCCTCCCCAGGTGCAGGACCCTACACTATCATTCTTCATTTTCCGATGCTTCCATGGCAGCCCATCCCTCCGACACAGAACTGCACGACCTGGGGGTGGTCAGCCTCAGCCCTCCCTTGCTCACCAGCCCTCCTGCACAGTCTCCCTGCAGTCCCGCTTCTCCAAAGGGTTCCCCAGGAAGCGAGGCACCAAGGAGCTGTAGTGGTGGCTGAATTCAGGTGAGGCAATCTTCATAGCAGATCTCAGTTGGCCTCTGCTGAGACCACCATGTTCCCTTTGTCCGGTTTGAGACCCCCCCGCCATGTTGGAGTTGCCATGAGAAGCTTCATTTTCTGAACCTGGCCCTTCTGATTGTCCCCTGGGAGGACCACCCTCACCAGCGGCTGGAAAGGAGCGCAGCACCTGGCTGGCCACCAGCTGGTGGTCACCAAGAGTGATGGTGATGCCTCACCTCCACTTCTGAGATCTGCTGGCCAAACCTGGCCCTTCTGCCTGCCCCCGGGGAGGACCACCCTCACCTGTGGCTGGAAGGAGCACAGCACCTGGCTGGCCACCAGCTGGTGGTCACCAAGAGTGATGGTGATGCCTCACCTCCGCTTCAGAGATCTGCTGGCCAGCCTCCTGCATCCCTTCCCCGGTCCCAGCTCCGTGCTGGTGAGCAACAACACGTCTGTTTGATTTTTCTCCTCTCTTGTAGTTATCTAATCTCCTGCCCCAGGGCTGGGAAGGCCGGGGAGCGGTGGGGTGTGCGTGCCCGCCCCATTTCCAAGCACACCTGAAGGGGTTTAGGAACCCTCCCTCCCTGGCTGCTGCGGGAGCTGAGAAAACCTTGGCCTGAAAATACTGTAGATACATGGAGGACACAGATCTTGGAGCCCTGCTCAGAGCATCTCCTCTCTTGTAGTTATCTAATCTCCTGCCCCAGGGCTGGGAAGGCCGGGGAGCGGTGGGGTGTGCGTGCCCGCCCCATTTCCAAGCACACCTGAAGGGGTTTAGGAACCCTCCCTCCCTGGCTGCTGAGGGAGCTGAGAAAACCTTGGCCTGAAAATATTGTAGATACATCGAGGACACAGATCTCGGAGCCCTGCTCAGAGCACCGTGAGGTGATGGTCTCCCTCTCACGGGTGGGATGAAGAAGATGAACCCTGGCTTCCTTTGTGCACGCACTGTAAACAGTTTGTGCTCTCGTCGTGGGTAAAAATTACGTTGGAAACCCAGTTACGGTCCTCTGAGGTGAAGCGCTGGCGCTTTCTCCCCAACACACATTTTTATAATCACGGAGTTAAGTCAGAACTCAGACTGTTTCCTGTGGCTTTCTGAAAAACCACTTCAGTCCAGTTGTTATCAGGTCAGCAATATTTACAGTTCTTTCCAGGCAGGCTGGCAGATTTCTTTACATACTCTATTTAGACACCTTGGGAGGTTCCACTTTTTTTTATTTTTTTATTTTTAATTACTGGGCATGTTGATTGAAGAAAGAAGCTGTTGGTTCCAACTGATTTTTTAAGGTACTTACAAGAAAATGGTAACATTTTAAGTTTGTTTCGTATGTCAGCAAAGAGTAACAGTACACAAGCTCCCAAAACATCCTTTTTAAACCCCCAAAATAGGTAGTTACTACATAAATTAAAGTGTATCTTGTTTTTTAAGAAAAAACAACACTAAATTCATTGCAACTTTTTAAGATTGTCAGCACCATGCAAGGATTGAAGAAGAGAGGCGACGAGTCTCAACTCCCCCCTCTCCCCTATTCCTGTATCTGCGCCCGGCTGTAATTATGCAAGAAATTAGCCATATTTCACGAGCGGCTCCGATGCCGAGTGCCTGTTTTCAAAAAAGTATTTTATGTCCCTGTGTAGATTACAAAATCGCTGTTATGCAACCAGAGAGAGGAGAGCCTCTGAGGCCGCGTTGTGTTGTGTTGTGTTGTGTGTGTTGTGTTGAGAGCCCAACACATCGCCCCACTGATGGAGGGAGCTGGAGGAGGAACGGGGCTGCTGTAGCCCGGAGCTGGTTTATCTACCTTTGCTGACCCTTCCCACTGTACAATCAGCTCTTTTGAAAGTGGGTTTTAAAGAAAAAAAACAAACCCAAACCAACTAATTTCTGAAAGGCTTGGGGATAGTATATTGATTTCTTTTTTTTCACGCCATGTAGTTTGGGAGGAAAGCCATCACCCACCGCCATGGTGCCTAGACAGCGTTCCCTCTGTTTGGTGGTGTTACTTTCCAGAGAGCCTCGTGTTCCAACAACTGAAAATACAACGTTGGGTGTAGCCTCTGCATGTTCTTGCTTGGGGATGATCGCTGGCACCTCAGGTAAGGCCCAGCATGGTGGACAGTGGGTAAAACCAGTGGCCCAAACCTGGTTCACGGCATCCCCAGTCAATCACAGCATCACATGGGGTGGGGCCTCTGGAGATCATCTAGTCCAAAGGAGATCCACCCAGAGCAGATTGCACAGGAGGGTGTCCAGGTGGGTTTTGAGTGTCTCCAGAGAAGGAGACTCCACCGCCTCCCTGGGCAGCCTCTTCCAGGGCTCTGCCACCCTCAAAGTGAAGTTCCTCCTCACATTTAGGTGGAACTTCTTATGTACAACTTTGTGCCCATTTCCTCTTGCCCTGTCCCTGGGCACCACCGAAAAAGGACCAGCCCCATCCTCCTGACGCCCTCCCTTTAAGTATTTAGAAGCACAAATACTTCAGTCGCTTCATACCCCCCTACACACCCGGACCCCCCGACGGGCCGGGCGGGGCTTCACCCTCCCACCCCGGGGAAGCTCCTCGGTACAAAGTTGTGTGCGGGGGGAGAGTTGCGGGTTCCCCCCCCCCCC
>NW_015090902.1:706311-716096 GCF_001431845.1 Calidris pugnax | reverse complement strand
CCGGGACACCGGAGCCGGTCCCCCCCCCCACCCCCGCCGCCCAACCGGGCGAGCAGCCCGGGCAGGTGCCCGCTGAGTTCCCCTCCGGGGCCGCCCCCCGAGGGGCCGGTGAGGGGCTGCGGGGTGCCCGAGGGGCCGGTGAGGGGCTTCCAGGGTGCCCCGAAGCCGCGGCGAGGGGCCGCAGGGTGTCCCGGTCCACCCCGAGTGGTCGGCGAGGGGCCACAGGGTGTCTCGGTCCACCCCGAGGGGTCGGTGAGGGGCCACAGGGTGCCCCCCGGGGGCCGCCCCGAGGCCGCGGTGAGGGGCTGCAGGGTGTCCGGGGCCGCGGTGAGGGTCTGCAGGGTGCCCCGGTCCACCCCGAGGGGTCGGTGAGGGGCCACAGGGTGCCCCCCGGCGGTCCACCCCGAGGGGTCGGTGAGGGGCCGCAGAGTGCCCGAGGGGTCGGCGAGGGGCCGCCCCAAGGCCACGGTGAGGGGCTGCAGGGTGTCCGGGGCCGCGGTGAGGGTCTGCAGGGTGCCCCGGTCCACCCCGAGGGGTCGGTGAGGGGCCACAGGGTGCCCCCCGGGGGCCGCCCCGAGGCCGCGGTGAGGGGCTGCAGGGTGATCCGGTCTGCCCCGACGCTGTGGTGAGGGGCTGCAGGGTGCCCCAGTCCACCCTGAGGGGTCCGTGAGGGGCTGCAGGGTGCCCGAGGGGGCGGTGAGGGGCTGCAGGGTACCCCCCGGGGCCGCCCCGAGGCCGCGGTGAGGGGCTGCAGGGGTGGGGTGGGGGGATGCTGTGGCCCCCGGGCCCCCGGGCGGTGTGTGCGGGGTCCCTCAGGTCTGCGGTGGTGACCCCGGGGGGTTCAAGGAGGAGCCGGGGTCTGGGGTCAGCCCCTAGCATTTCCCCCGGAGTTTGATGGTGAATGAGCTTTTTCGGGCAAAAAGCTGGCGGTGGGCGTCCGGCAGGAGGAAAAAGTGCAGTTTGGAGGGCAGAGGGGTTATGGCCAGAGTCAGGGGATGTGAGTGTGTGTTGTGATTAACCTTCACGTCATCGGAATTACGAGACCTCGGAGGGTGTTAAACCCTCCCCTTCTTCCCCACCCCCCCACCTCCTTTCGAGAGATACTATCTGCTCTGGACACGGGAGAAGAAAAAAAAACCCCAAACCCTCTAGCAGATAACAGCCTTCTCCTTTCTGCCTTCCACTCCTGGAAACTTCGTCATGCACAGCGCGAGAGGCCAATAAGCTGCTTGTTTTTCCTCCCAGTTAAGTCCCACGCAGTCGGTAGCGTTTTGCTTCTTGCGTGAAACGTGGAGCAGGGTTTCTCTGCCTAATAATACTTTTTTTCTTTTTCTTTTGGGGTAGTATTTTCAAAGGCAAATTCGCTTTCAGCCCAGCCTGGTTTTGCGAGGTGGAGGTGGTCCCCACCAGCGTGACCCTCCCCTGGCTGGCTGGTCCTTGCTGGTTTTGGTGGAGAAACTCCCCAGGAATGATTCCACTGCTCGACTTTTGCCTCGATGAACCAAGGGCGTTATTTGCAGTGCTTCCTCTTTAAACTTTGGACACCTCAGAAGCCTCTGTGAGTTGTGGTTGGTAGAGGTAGACACTGGAGGGGGAAGCGTTACCTGGAAGCTGCGCCTTCAAAACGTGTGAACTCTTGCTAACTTGGAATCCAAGAAACTGAACTCACTAGCCAGAGAAATTTTCAAAAGCACCTTTGTTTCCACCTGAATCAAAGTTGGTCTGTTCGTACCAAAATTTAAACAGTCTTACTTTTCTTTTTTTAAAAAAAAACAAACCAAACCCTCAGTTCTCTCACATAAACTGCTTTTTCTCTCCAGGTAGTAAGAGTCGTGGTGGTGGAGGAGTTTTCTATAGAGGGTAGTGAAGTCGTTCAGTTGAACTGACATATTAAGTTTGGCTTTTTCTTTTGAAACTCCTGGGCGCAAGTTTGCATCTTGTTGTGACTGAGCTCTTTATCCTTCTGAGGTGGAGCAAAACTGGTTTCCGTAGCCTCCGTGTGGGTGCTATTTTTACTTCCAGCAGTTTCTTCTGGCTTTGTGCACAGACTAGGCTCAGGAGTCTCTTTCTTTTCACACTCGGATTTTCCTCTTGGTGTTGGCTTTCAGGCTCGTGCACTCCATAGTGCAGGGCTGTTGGATGTGCTGGTGACTGCAATCCCATTGAGGCGCTCTGTTTATTTGAAAAAAACACCACCACCCTCCTCCACCCCCCTCAAACTGGGTGCTGTGTACAAATATAAGCGGTGATGTCTGTTGTTCATCGTACAATACGGTATTTACTTCTGTAAATAGAGTGCAACTATTCATTGTTTCTCCTCTTCCTTGAGCCGTAGTCTATGAAATAGCCCTTTTTGTCCTGTGGGGGCTAAAAAGGCCACTTCTTCCCATTGCTTACACGTGAATACGTATTAAGTCCCATACATGTAAAAAATAAACAGCTGAGGGGGTAAAAAAAAACCCCACAAACACCAAAACAACAACACAGGCTCCTTGGCATTGCAGTGGAATCAAGCAAAAGTTGAAGTTAGAAAGATTTATGTATTTATTTATTTATTTTTATGGGCATGGCTCGGATTACAAGAGTGCCTAAATATACTGTCAGAATATGTTTGTGGGTTTATAGGTGGCCTTGGAGGAATCCGATGAAGTACATGCTGGCACTATCTGTCCTGGGGACTTTGTGCCTTGTCAGCAATGCAGGAAGGCATTTTTATTAGGGCTTCCTGCAAGGACCTATGAACTTTTCTTGTCAGTTCCTTATTAATGTTTTCTGATAAATGGAATATAGTGCCATCATTTCAGGTCTAAGTGTTGGCTCCGTAGGAGTTCCAGGTACAAAAATACAGCTGTAATTTTGGATGTGAAACTAATCTATCCAATCTGGAAATGGATGGCAAGGGCCTTATTTACAGTTTCTACCAGCAAATAGTTTTTAAAAGTTCTGCTACAGGAGGAATCTGTCTGAAGAGCATAGTGGAAGATCTCCCTTTGGAAGGCGGCTACGGGGTACACTGTTCACTCCCCTGTGTGTGAAAAGGGTAGTGTCGATGCAAACTACAGCTAGAGAGTTGGAAATAAGTACAAAAAAGCAGGGGTGCACCCTGCCTCTTGCAGAGAAAACACGAGGGAAATGGTTAGGGCGTATAATTAACAAACTGTTAGGTCAGCATAGATCTTAGTGGTTGTTAAGCCCTTAATCTGGTGTAGTGCATTATATTAGTCTTACGTTACCTCCATTAAATTTCTTCTCTGTGTGCATAAAGGCAATAGCAAAAAAAAAAAAAAAAAATCAAACTGGTTTTGGGCTCAGTTCAGGCCTAAGCGAGTCAGGAGGACTTGCTTAACTTCCAGTGGCCAGCTCATTAGATGTTTTCCCGTACTTGGTGAAGTCCTGGAGCTCACAGTGATCTGTACTGATTTCTGGTGAATCATCTGTGGGCTGTGCTGATGCCGTAACGTACCCCGTAACGCTGGTAAGGCACTTGTGTCACTGAGATGGTTGTGATCCTCCTTAGGAAACCGCTGCTCTGGAGGCTCACCTTGCAGTAGTGAAGAATCGCCCGGTTGGATGGACGAGGAGGACCCCAACTGTGGGAAGCAGTTGGGAAGACTCCGAGTCTGTTTCCCTGCTCTTCGTTCCATCCCCTGGCAGTTCAGACCTCCTCCTCCTCCTCCCAGGGTGGGAAGGTGTGGTCTGAAGCAGGTTTTAGAGCGGGCAGGAGGTCTTGTAATACTTCTCTGAAACCAAAGCGGGTATCGGCGAGTTCTTTTCCCAGCTTCCCCACGCGGCGAATCGGAGACGCCCATGATGGTTTTATCTCCAGACATCTGCTTTCCTTCCGCTTGCACAATTTTATTTTATTTTATTTTTTTTTTTCATCCCTTCAAACGGTAGAGCTCTCCGAGGCAGATAAATATCAGCCAGTGGCCTGTTGGAATACACCAACCGGCTGAGCTTTTCTCAGGTTGATGAGGCAACTTGTGTTGGATGCACAGGCTTCCCCCCTTCTCCTCATTTCTATTAAGCAGCAATGAAAAGTGGTGTTTGGTTTCTTTGCTCCCATTCACTAGGAAATAATATACTCTCATACAGCCTAAAACCTCCATTTTGAGGTACAGAAGTAGTTTTAGGCTCTGTTTAATCTGCGGTCTTTGCCAACATACTTCAAACCTCTATTATTCTAGAGGACAGGAGAGCGTGTCATATGTTTGGGGTGTTACTGGGAAAAAAAAACAACCCAACAAAACAAACACACACAAAAATCCCCTCAGAAGACAGGAGACAAAGATTTGTAAATTGCTGTAGTGTCTCGGTGGGGAAGGGCTGGCAGAAAGAGCCAGCAATATTGTGGGGTTGTACGTTATGAGAGTCACCTGAAGCCTCCTCGGGAGAGGGGAAACAGCAAATGAACTTGAATTATTTTGGAATAATTACTTTGTTGGTTTTATTTTTGTCACGTTGGCTTACCAAAATGTATGGTAGAATTCGTCACCTTTTTCTAAGGGGAGAGTGGTAGGAAGGGTTGACCTGGAAGACATCTGAAATGTCCAAGAAGCAGAGGGAGATGTCTTTGCCCCCCATTCTTGCCACTCCTCCCCTGGTTTGCTCCCTTTTCCATTAATGCATATGTAGACCAGGAAAGAATGGCCTAAGTCAGTTTCTCCCACCCTCTTTTCCCTACCAACATGTTTTTTTTCCCCGAAGCCATACCTGTCAGCCTCTCAGGAGTACAAGTTAATAATTTTTGTTTGGATGGTAACTTACAAATATCCTTTTGCTACCCCGCAGGGGTCCTTTTGGCTTCCCGTGTCAGTGCTCTGACTCTTTCCCCAGGTCTCCTTAGCTGCTCTGCTGGATCCCTGCATCCCTTCTTCCCTCCCTTCCCCAATTCCGTGATGGAGAACATGTGCTGGTGTTGACAGTGACCTTTCTCTGCCGTTGCCATCGGTGTCACACATTCCTTGTCCTGCCTGTTCGTACTTTCCCATCCTCCCCCATCCTTGATGTCCCAGGATCTTGCTTACTTCCTCTGACCTACACTGCTCCTTCTGCCTTGTGTTTCTGATTCTTCCCTTCCTTTCCAGTCCCTTCTGTGCCTGATTCTCGACTCCCCTTGCAAACGTTTTTTCATTTTTTTTTTTTTTTTTAAACTTTTCTTTACACTCTGCTCTTTCCCCTTCCTTTCTGCTGCCTCCCAGGTTCCCTCTTCGGCTCTGGCCCTTTCTGCAGGATGAGCCAGCCTGGTGGGATGTACTGGAGGAGCAGGCTGTGTACTGGTATTCAGCTGCTGGTGGTTTTCCACAATATTGAGGTCTCTCTTGCCTTTCTTGGCAGATGTGGCTGTTTTCCCACAGAACAGCAATTTCGAGCTGTCAGCAGGCTTCTCACCACTTCTGCTTTACAAGACAAATTAAAGAGCTGCACCCTTCAGTCTCAAAAGGAAGGGCTTTGTATCGGGCCCCTGGTAGAGTGTGGCTCTTGACTTGCTTAAATAATTCATTCTCTGCTCTTGGATCCTAAGTGCCTGCTGTCCAATATTTAGCGTATCTGATTTGACTGGAAAAAACCCATAGTATGTATTCACCAATGTGCATAGAGCTACTTAAAAATGTAGTTTGTGGGTTGTTTTTTGTTTTCCTGAGGAGAGAAAACTTGAAGGCTTTTTTCAACTCAAGCTGTAATGTGGAGTGTATCATTTGCTACACGTCAAAAACTATACTTCACTGAAGAGTAGGCTTTCTGGCAAATTGCTTTGATAGAAGAAAATAACACATTCTGCACGATGCATTTCAATAGCTTCTCTAATGAAAAGCATCAGATAAAAATAATATGCTTTCAATTCTATAGATCAGTTTGTAGTTGATGAAATGTTGTTTCCTGCTCCTGAACATTAGAATTTAAGGGCCAATACATCTTGTCAGCTTAATTTCTCCGTGCGTGGAATTGGCAGTACAAAACTGATTTCTCTATATTTTTCCCCCCACTGTTTTGTTAAAAAAAAAAAGTATATTTTTTTATGAACCTTTGAATGCAGTATTATATTTTGGCTCTTGTATGAAATCACTAGCATTTTTTGCATTGGTAGGTGGTGGAGGTAACTTATAACTCTTGTTTTGCTGCTGTTGTGTCTTGCTGCTGCTCAGTTGTTCTACTCGAAGGATAAAAATCCACTTTCCCATGAGACTTTTTGCAGATGTTGTTTATGTGGAAACTCCAATAGCAAAAAAAAAAAAAAATATTCAAAATTGTATGTATGCACTTCGTTTAGCTTAAGAGTCTGATGAACTCTTTCTTCTTTTGGGGTTTATGTAGTGTCTGTAAACCTGAGCTGATGCGACTCTGAATTCTTTCACCTCTCTGAGAGAGAGAGAGAGAATTGTAATATTTCCTCTTGGTCTTATATGCTAATGCCTCTCTGTAGGGTTATTTGATTGATGTGAGACCCCTTCCCCGAGAGACCTGGTTAAACCCCAGCCTCCTCCCGTGCCCCAGTTTCAGCGTGCGGGAAGCTGATGGTGTGCTGCTGCTTGGCTCTCGGCTCAGGCAGCGTCTGTATCTCTTTATTAGGAGTGGTGTTGAAATCCAGGGTGCTGCTATCATACCAAAAATCTTGTGAAAGCTCCTTAAGGAAAAAAAAAAAAAAAGTCCCTCTGTTCTTCCCATACCACACCTCTTTCTCGGGGGGAAAAAAAAGAAAATCCCTTTTCGACTGAATTTCGCTGTTTTGCTGTAGTTTCTCTCATTATGCAACCATAAGCCTGAAAGAGGTTTGCTTGGTCCATGGCCAGTAATCTGCTGTGGAAAGAGATGATATCATATTATAATTCTCTTCAAATTTGTGCGTACGGGTTATAACCATCCCTTCTTAAGATGTAAACATCCAGAAACTTTTATTTCCTTTTATTTTTTTTTAAATGTATAGATCTCATTGGGGTCACAGAGACATGGTGGGATATCTCACATGACTGGAGTGCTGCAGTGGATGAAAAGTGGCTCTCTAAGAAGGACAGGCCAGGAAGGCAAGCATGGGGGAGTTGCCCTTCGTGTGAGAGAGCAGCAGGGATTTGTGGAGCTTTGCCTTGGGATAGGTGATGGGCTACCTGAGAGCGTGTTGGGATTAGTGGGTGACATTGTTTTGGGTGTCTGTTGTAAACTGCCTGATCAGGAAGAAGTAGTAGGTGATGCCTTCTTCAGATAACTGGAAGAAGCCTCATGTTCGCAGGCGCAGGTCCTCATGTGGGTCTTGAACTGACCTGGAATCTGCTGGAAGGACAACACAGTGGGACATAAGAAATCCAGTAGTTTTCTGGAGTGCATTGATGATGTCATAGAATCATAGAATCATTGAGGTTGGAAGAGACCCTTGGGATCATCGAGTCCAACCATCTACCCTACTCTACAAAGTCCTCCCCTACACCATATCCCTCAGTACCGCATCTAAACGTCCCTTAAACACATCCAGGGATGGTGATTCAACCACCTCCCTGGGCAGCCTGTTCCAATGCCCGACCACTCTCTCTGTGAAGAATTCCTTCCTAATGTTCAATCTAAACCTACCCTGTTGGAGCTTGAAGCCGTTCCCTCTCGTTCTATTGTTAATTACCTGTGAGAAGAGACCAGCCCCAACCTCTCTACAGTGTCCTTTCAAGTAGTTGTAGAGAGTGATGAGGTCTCCCCTCAGCCTCCTCTTCCTCATACTGAACAGCCCCAGCTCCTTCAGCCGCTCTTCGTATGATTTGTCTTCTAGGCCCTTCACTAGTTTCGTTGCCCTCCTCTGCACTCGCTCCAGCACCTCGATATCTCTCTTGTATTGAGGTGCCCAAAACAGTCAATGTACAGAGGTGCTCTGTTGGACCTCATAAGCAAGAAAGGACAGGTTGAGATGTGAAGGTTGGGGTTGCAGTTGCTGTAGTGGCCGTGGTCACCTTGGCTGTAGTGACCATGAGATGGTGGAGTTCAGGATCCTGAGAGGAGAGAACAGGACAAAAAGCAATATCACAACCCTGGACTTCAAGAAACAGACTTTAGCATGTTCAGGGATCTGCTTGGAAGTGGTTGATAAGAAAGATGTTCACGTTGCCATTCGGAGAGGCATTGACAGGCTGGAGAAATGGGCAGAGAAGGAATCTCATTAAGGTCAGTAGAGAGAAATACAAAGCCCTGCATGCACTTGGGGAAATATAAGCCCTTTCTTCAGTACAGGCTGGAGGTCAACCATTTGGAAAGCAGCTTTTCAGGAAAAGGCCCTGGGTAATGTGGTGGACAGGTTCACTCTGAGCCAGCACTGCTCCTTCATGGCAAAGGAAGACCATCCTGGGCTTCATTAGGCCATCAGGTGGTCCTCCGTGCTACGTCCAATCCAGTGCTGGGCTTCCCAGAAGAGAGTCATGGGCATACTGTACGGACCTGCAAAGGCCACAAAGACTATTAAGGACTTAGAGCATCTGTCATGAGAAGAGACTGAAAGAGCTGGGAGAGTTTAGCCTTGAGAAGAAAAAGGCTCACGGGTTCTTACCAGTGTATATGAACACCTGATGAGAGGGTGTAAAAAAGACAGCAAAATTCTTGGGGTGCCCTGAAAGAGCTGGGAGAGTTTAGCCTTGAGAAGAAAAAGGCTCACGGGTTCTTACCAGTGTATATGAACACCTGATGAGAGGGTGTAAAAAAGACAGCAAAACTCTTCTTGGGGTGCCCCGTGATGTTATAAGAGGCAATGAGCACAGACTGCAACACAGGAAATTTTGTCTGAAATAAGAAAACACTTTTTTCACTGTGAGAGTGATCAAACACTGGCACAGGTTTCCCAGGGAGGTTGTGAAGTCTCCATCTTTGGAGATGCTCAAAACCTGACTGGCCATGGTCCCAAGTAACCTGCTTTAGGTCACCCATGCTTTGAGCAGAGGGTTTGGATAGACTAGATGATCTCCAAGAGGTCCTTTCCAACTTCATCTGTTCTATGATTCTATAGAGGGCACGTCAAAGAATTTATCTGTCTTTAGCTTTGACATTTTTAATTATGCAAATACAGTTGTCATGTTTTTCACTCTTTATTCACCCTCAAATGTTTAATTTCATTTTACTTTTAACATTGATAGTGTCACAGTGTTTTTGCGCATCTTGTTGAAAATCCTTGAAGAAATACCAGTATATGATTTCAGCAAGCACTTACTTCCGGTTAATGTCAGAAAGAGACTGTGTGCACCCAGTAAAGGTAGTTTTACTGGGAGTTTAAGAATATTTTTTCAGTATGACAAATGCGATGTAAAATACTTTCTAAGTACACCTGCAACTTTACAACTTTAGTGTCTTGAGAATACTGGCCTTCTGTAAAAACCCTTTTGTGAGCACAGTCAATTAGTACTAGTGTGCAGTGCATACTTGAATTATTAAAATAAATAATGGTTTGTACAGAAGCACCATTGGATCCTACTAACATCCCTCTAAACATAGAACACTGTGCTGAAGGCTCCGAATAAGTTTATTACTGCATAAATATCTAGTTTTTCTGCTAGCTTCCAGATTTTTCTGTTGTAGTGCTTAAGACTTGAAGAAAACACTATGCCTTTTGTCATCAAATTTGAAAGGCCACAGTCTGATGGGAGCAGAGGGAGAGCTTAGTCTGGTGTCCCCTATAAAGTCTGACTTCTTTGTTAATGTCCCTGAGATTGTACAGAAGATTTTGAAGTCTGGTTGGTTTGAAATATTTTCAAATGGCAGGGTTTTTTGTCGTAACAGCTGAGTTATACTGATTTCTGACCTCAGTTGGAAGAAAGTAATTAGGT
>NW_015090902.1:645148-706301 GCF_001431845.1 Calidris pugnax | reverse complement strand
CGTATGGAGTGTATTGTAGTAAATTGGTAGCATCCCCTTCTCTGTGTTACATACACAGGTAAGACAGGGTATGTGGGCAGTGGTTGTATAGCTGTAGCTCTAAAATGAATTCTATGATTATACGTAGAGTTATTTTTCTAATAATATCAGTTAGTCTAAAAAAAGATGTTACCTTCTGCCAACAATCTTGTATACTGGAAAAATGCATGCTACAAAGTCATTAGTGAGATTAAATGCTGGGGGTTTTTTTGTTTGTTTGTTTCTCCAAATGGCAAATACATTTAACTGCAATGAATCCGTATTTCGTTGTAGCAGATGTTTTCTGGCCTCTCTCAAAGGCAGAGATAGTCCCTCCCACCACTGTACTCTTAATGGCTATGGCATCAAGTGCTCTTTAACCTTTGTTGCCTCTGCTTAATTGCCGTAAAATAGAAGGTAAATCCTTGCCTGCCAGGAAACAGTATGAGGCAACCTGTCCAGTGCATCGCTCGGTAGGGTGGCATCTGGATTCAGTGCTGCGGTGGATTGGGTTTTGAGAGTGGATGGTCCCTTGTTCATTTTTTAAAATGGATGGTAACGATGGGGACCAGGACCTACAACTGGCCCATCGTTGATTGTAATGTTCGGAAAATGGCAGGTGCTTTGAAAATAGGGACTAGAAACGGAGGGGGTAGACGTTAAATGCCAGCTTCAGTGAGGCATTAGTTATCATTTTTTCCCTGCCTCCTGTAGATCCTCCAAAACCCTTCTGCCTGGCTGATCCTTCCTACCAGGCTTTAAAGCATCCATTGGAGGGGGAGATAGCAGCTGCCACATCTGGTTCTGTTTAGGGTATATGCCCATGAATGGTGATCTTTCATTAACACTTTCTTGTTGTGAAATCTCATCATTTTATTAACATTTTGTATGGATTCCTGCTTGAATGTCTGTCCTGCTGCCACCTTCCATTGTTATTCATGATGACAAGCTTGGTGCTAGGATGATGCAAGAGCAAAGTACAGCTTCGACATATTCTACAAACATGGTTTGGGTGCGTGAAACAATCTTTCACCATTCCAAAAATGTGTAGTGGTTCTGGTTTTGCTATGAAATGTGTAAAGATGGAGTTAGAAACCTCAGCAGTGTGGAGCAGTCATCCAGTTGCTGGCTTGCCACCTAGCAAACCACCAGAGGTCTGCATACTCTGGTCCATCATGAGCTGCTGATGCATCTCCTCATGGCTTGAGAGGAAATCCAGTAGCTGCTTCTGTTACAGAGCCATCAACTGCATGATGACTCTGCTGTCTTGCACTCTGAATTAGTCCCAGCCCTCAGAAATTGTTTCAGTATCTCACTTAGTACTTTATTTGTAAATTAGAATGTGTTTGGCTTAGAGGAACATGAGGGATCCACCTTTGTGAAACCCTGTTGCCCTCACCAGCTGTCCCTGCTTGCAGGTGAAGGCAAGTGGAGTGACCTGAGGGATCTTGATGTTAATAGCAGGCTTGTGGGAGATGCTGAGCTGATAACACCCGTAACTAGTCTTCATTGGAGACTGCTGGGAACTCGTTACACACTTCATGAGTTTGGAGCAAGATCCAGCTTCCTCAGCATTTCGTTCTGCAACTGGTTAGGATGTGCTTGTAGGGGAGAGTGTCCCCTTTTTGGTGCTCTTGTTGGTTCTCCTCTGGGCTCCTGCTCCTGGTGGGTGTCTCTGGGACGTACTTTAAGGTGACAATGTACAGGATTGCCCCCTAGAAGGAGATTTTTGCTGACGAGTGAGTTGTGGCTTTCAGCTGGGGGTGCTTTGTGGCCTGAGCGGAAGGCAGGGCATGTTACAGCTCGCTGTAGGTGTAAGCACGGCCATGTTCTTGCCGACTCCCGCTGGTATGTCCAGTGGCTGACTGTGGAGGAGAAGCAATGTCTGAAATACCACCAGTTGGTTAGCATAAGATGTTAAGCGTCCTGTCTCCTTGGAATCCTTACCACTGAGTGTCCCCTGTGGATAGACTTTCAAAGAGTTGACTGTTGAGGACTTCTACAAAAGAGAGGTGAGGGAGGAATGAGGAGTAGCCTGCCCTTCCCTCTTCCCTTTTGCCCTTATGACATACAGGGGGACTCTGTCTTTGCCTGTACCAGAGCCTGGTTATTAAACACATCCCCAGGAAGCAGAACACTTGAATTCAGTGTTGCTTCTGCCTTACGTGATTTAATCCTTGCTCTTAGAATCGTAGAATCATTTTGGTTGGAAGAGACCTTTAAGACCATCGAGTCCAACCGTTAATCTAACACTGCCAAAACCACCACTAAACCCTGTCCCTCACCACCAAGTTTAAATACCTCCAGGGATGGTGACTCCATCGCTTCCCTGGGCAGCCTGTTCCAATGCTTGACAACCCTTTGTGTGAAGAAATTGTTCCTAATATCCATCCTAAACCTCCTCTAGTGCAACTTGAGGCCGTTTCTTCTTGTCCTATCATTTGTTACTTGGGAGAAGAGACCAACACCCAACTCTCTACACCCTCCTTTCAGGTAGTTGTAGAGAGTGAGAAGGTCTCCCCTCAGCCTCTTTTTCTCCAGGCTGACCACCCCCAGCTCCCTCAGCCTCTCCTCATAAGACTTGTTCTCCAGACCCCTCACCAGCTCCATTGCCCTTCTCTGGACACACTCCAGCCCCTCAATGTCTATCTTGTAGTGAGGGACCCAAAACTGAGCTCAGTACTTGAGGTGAGGCCTCACCGAGTGCAGGGGGACAAACACTGCCCTACTCCTGCTGGCCACACTGCTTCTGATACAGGCCAGGATGCCATTGGCCTTGTTGGCCACCTGGGCATACTGCTGGCTCCAACTACCAAGCGGCATGGTAGCCTGAAGAGAGGTCAGGCTTGCCCTGCTGTCTTGCGGAAGCCATGCCATGGTGCGGGCAAAACCCCAACTTTTAGGGGCTAAAAGTGAGTGATTTGGGGCCTGGCTGGGGGAGCGTTGTGTCAGCCATGGTGCGAGACTGTTTCACGCGTTTGGTGTGTTCCCTTTTGCTGCTTTGCTGACCAAAACCATCTCACGGCTTCTGCTTGGGTTTGCCTGAAGAAAGACCTTTTCCTGGGGCCTTTCTGAGGTGGTGTAATGAGGCTGGGGGATGGACTGATTGATTGATTGCAGTTCCCTTTTTCCGTCAACTGAAGGAGGACACGAAGCTGGTGAATGGAAGTGAACAAATAAAGCCAAGGCTTCCCCCATTGATTTTCTTTTTTTTTTTTTTTTTTTGTTTACAATGTAGGAGAAGAAAATGGAGCCTGAAGTAAGATTTGAAGCAGGAATCCAATTAGGAGTCAAACTTACTCCTAAAGTAAAGAAGTTTAAATTACTCTGTCGCTTTTTAATCAGAAAGCCCAGATATCCTTTAGCTGGTCAGTTATGGGTTTGGAAAATGGGTGACCTAAGTATAGATGGTGTTTAAGAAAACGGGACCTAGAAACATACTGTGTCTTGGTAGTTTACATAATTCCTGTTTGAATATAATACTGTAATTTACCTGAAGAAGCCTGAAAAGCTGAGGCAGCATGCCTGTGTTGAAAATCTGTATTGGTGTTTAAGGGAAACTCGACATAAGAGCAAGTACTCGCAAATTTTTAAGCTTGTCAGCAACAGCTCAAGCGCCTGCACCAAAATAATAATAATAATAATATATAATCTCTTTCTATCCTGAATATATAGGATAGATAGGATATAACCCTGAAACTGGAGTTAATTTGCGGTTTTCTTCCTTCTGTCCCTGTTGTTCTAATTTCTGCTGCTCATGCTGGCCCATCTTGAAAATTAGGCAGCGGATTTCGTAAAGGTTCTAATTTTAATTCTCTCTGCTGCTAGTAGTAGCCTTTTTATGGAAACGTTTTGCTTAACACACAGTAGGCATTTAGTTATGCTACCTACGCCAAACGGGCTGGGAGTGGGACATGTCTTGAGCCCTGGAAAAGCTCTGGCAGGGAGATGTAGCTTCTCCCTTAAACAGAGTTAGCTGCAAGTAGGTCTTCTTGCCCTCCTGGGTTTTTTATTTCAATTGCATATTGGTTTTGTCTATTTCCTTTCTTTTTTTTTTCTTTTTTTTTTTTTCTTCCCATCAGGAAAGGTGCTGAAGCATTCGGGAAAGATTCTGGGGCATGAAGGTGTTTTTGTTGCAGGAGTGAACCATTGAAAGAAAGCCAGCAATAGTGGCGTTTTCTCCACTTCCGCTGGAGAAAATCTTGAGTTTTGTCAGTCCTAGTAGTTTGGCTTAATACTGCTAAATTTTGTTCCTAGAGTTGAGTGCCAGTTGTATTATTTAAAAAGAAAGAAGTATAAAAAATGAGGACTGTGGGATCACACTGTGTGTTTGTACTTTTCAGTGAGTCACACTTATCTCTTTTTTTTTTTTTTTTTTTCCTCTTTTTCTTCTGTTGGCTGACATCGACCCAATTTTGTCAGAATGAATTTTTTTTTTTTTTTTTTAATAATACATGGCTGGGTGGAAGAGAGAGACTTGGTTAGTTTTCCAGTGCGAGAAGGACTCTTCAAGATGTGTGTTCTTAGAAAATCCATATTAGAGAAACGTCTATTCTTTGATAGCGGGGAAAGCTTCAATTGAAGGTTGGGAATTGCCGCTGCATAGAAAGCTGTAGGCTTCTTTAGTGCTGATGCTCATGGAATTATTTGTCTCATTGAAGTGCTATTAATTAGGCTGGCTAAACTGAGCAGTGTTAAAAGTGTTGCCAAGATACTGGTAGAGACGTCGGGTCTGCAATCAAAACCTGCTATTACAGCCTGCTGGGTGGATGTGCTGCCCTGGCCAGCTTTGGTTCGTGTGAGAGCTTTTCAATTAGGGACTGAACTGTGTCTGATATAGCAAATTAGGAACATGTTTCTGGTTGGCAGATACTTAAGAAACCGAGATATTTTTATATATATATACATACATGTGGATATTTATATTTGATCTCTGTTCAGTAAGCTCTTAATTCACTTTTTTTTTCCCCCTGTGGTCTTTTTGACAGGTAAAACAAATCTGGCAAAAAGGAGGTGCTTGCTTCTCCAATAGTGCTTTAGAGAACGAATGATGTGCCTTGGATAAAGGAAGAATAGTTACTGAAATGGGAGTAGGATGTACTAAACATGCCAGAGTGATTGAGTTCTGCAGTTTAAAGGAAAAAAAACTCAAGAAGTTCAAAGAAATACCATTCACATAACTGCCGCTTCCGATTTTAGCTGGGAAATAGTGTCACTCATTAAAAATTGTTATGCAAACTAGAAATAAAGCTCCCAGTTCATTTTTCTTTTAAGTAGTCCGTTAAAGAAACAGGAGTGCCTTTAACTATTGTGCGATGTTGTTTGTTGCACGTGTGTGCTCTGCACGTTTAATAATTACACGCACTGCTGGCGTGTGGGGAGGTGAGGGCCCTCGGACCTTCCTAGGGATGCCCACCTCTTTAATGGCTTTTTGTCACCATTCTGCCTTTTAACCGTGTTCCCCCTTGTCCTTTTCTCACTTGCCGTTGTACTGGCAAGGACAGCTGTTGCTTATGAGGAGATTTGTAGCCGTACATCAATATTTATAACTGTCATATAGTTTAGCAACTACACTCTGGCTGAGGAACACTTTTTGGCAAGTGTTTATTTTGGACAGTGTGAGGACAGATTGGGATCTCTTCTGCGGAGTGCACTCCTGCTGTGTTGTCACAAAAGTATCTTTAAGTGCTTTTCTAAGCTTCTGAAGGATTCCCGGTTTAGTCGTATTAATAAATATTTAGCAAAAGGGATGCATTTTGTTTTAGAAGATAAAAAAAAGTTAATGATGTGAGAACGCAGTTATGGATCTTGCAAGGACAAAGAAGGATTAAGAAAACATTTGTGGCTTTTTTAATGGTGATATATGTTTTTAGGGAGCTAGAAAGGTGGATCTGTAAACGTTTTTTATCTCCCTTGTACAATTTGGACTCTGTTGTCAAACAGCCCTTAATACTTGAGGGGGGGAGGGACTGCCACTCTCACTCAAAAAATGCCTTTGAATTTTCACATTCAGATCTTGTGCATCTTTTGGCTGCTGAGTGTTTATAAACTTTTCAAAGCTCTGTCTTTTTTATTCCCTAAAGGGAACCCGTGTTTTTGTGGGAAAACACATTCATTTCAGTTGTGTTTTACTTTTCTGTGATAAGGAGCAACCGTGTGTATTGAAAGATTGGTGCTGAGGTTGCAAAACCTTGCACTTAAAACCTGATTTATGATCTTTGGGCATAAGATGCTCAGACTAAGATTGAAAACCTGTATCATAATGCAGATTCCATAAGACTGTGGTGTTTTTACCTTGTTTCCTAGTAAGATGCTTGTCTTACTGCCTGTTCTTGTGTCAGTCTAAGATAGAAATGAGTGACATTCAGGGCACGCATTCCAGCATATAAAAAAAAAAAAAAAGTAAAATAATAAAAAAAGGTGTTAATATCCAAGAAAGGATCATAGGTGGGTGAATGTTAAGTAGGTGCCCAAAACTTACTAGCATCTTGCTCTTGCCCAGGAGGGTACAGGCATGCACTCATGCCATAAGTGGGGGACGGGCACAGCTTCTGACCAACGGGCAAAAATCTCACTGTGGTCCAGGGGCACAACAGCCTCTCAAAATTTGAGGAGTCTGGTCAGTTTTGGTCAAGATGACTTGCACGTAAAGTCATGTAATTCTGCACAAATCCATCCTCACCTCCTGCAGTCTCTCTCTTTCCAAGGTTCTGCCTGGAAGAGAGGAAAGCTGTCATAAGGGTGCTTCAACTTTCCTAGAGATGCCTACCCTTTAATTGGTTTTTAATAACTGTTTTGTCGTTCAATCACCAGCTGATCCCAGTGCCTGGGGCTGACCTGACTTGCAGCTTGGCCTGTCTCCTTTGATGGTTGGTTGGTCTTGGAGGGGGTGCCAGACCCTCCAAGCCCGTAGCCGGGGGTGAGGGAAAGTTAGGGTCCTGCCTGCATTGCACACCCATGTCCTCACCGTAGAGGGTTGGGTTCCCCTTCAAGCTGGGAAGACCTGGAATTGTACACATCCCACCCAACTTTCATTAGTCCTTCCAAAACTGGGCCGGGAGCGGAGGATGTTTGAGGCTGGAAAGAGTCTTCCCGAGGGAGGCTGGCTCTGTAACCTACTTGGTTATGGCGTTCGCCGGTGAAGAAGACCTTGGTATCCCCTCTCTGTGGGTTTTCTGGATCGTCCTTTAGAAGTGTCTCTCTGCATTAACTTCCTAATGAGCCCCGGTGTGTAATTAGGATGCTTTTAATTACCCTGCTGGGTAACCTCACCCCATTAATGATTTTGAAGCCGGCACTCTGGATTTCACTGGTGTGTGTCTGCTGTGATCTTTAATAGCGAGCTTTACAGATGGCTTGGGTTTTTTTTAAATAAATTTTCATTTTAGGCAAAACGCAGGTTATAGTCTGTTTCATTGTAGAAATTAAAACAAAATGTTCATTCTGATGCAGGTCTGAAAGAGGTCTGCATAACTGACTTTGAGCAATAACCTTAATTAACTCAAATTTTGAAAGTGGCTTCCAGTTGTTGCTTATAATTTGTCATGCTTATATCTGAATTATGTGAATGTTGTCTGACATAGAATTTTTTCTTTCTTTCAGCCTTTCTTCCAACTTGTGAAGTTACGGAAACTTGGACTTAGTGATAATGAAATCCAGCGGCTCCCTCCGGAAATAGCGAATTTCATGCAGCTGGTGGAACTTGATTTGTCTCGAAATGGTAAGTTCCAATGTTAATTTACATGATTCTATACCATCCTATGACATGGTCTATAAAACTGGGTTAGTAGGGTTTTTCTGTCTCTGAAGTTGCTATCTGTGTCCTGCAGAATGGTTTTCCGTGTCATTCATGGATTTGCCTGTAGTTCTTGATGGGGAGGAGGAGAGCCAGCAGGGGAAATACAGTAATAAAATAATGCTTGACTGTAGTTCTGCCTCTCTGAGAGACTGCTTTATTTTCCAATTCAGAGAATGCTTTACATCCTGTTTTTATATGTGTATCTGTCCCAATGTTAATTTCCTTTCCCAAACTCTCTGAAATGCCTAGCATTTAATAAGAAGAAAAAAAAAAAAAGGCGGGGACTGAAAGAAAAAAGCTCCTTTTTGTCCAAAAAAAAAAATCTGCCTATGGGTTATAAGTCCATTTCTTTATCTCTGCTCTCCTTACCTGTGATTAGCAAGAGGCAGAGCGCTGGTGTTTCTGGTTGTACTTTTGGAAGAATCTGTCTTTTTGTCACCTGCAGAGATAAATTCAGGAAAGGGTGCTGGGAGATGCTGTCTTTTAAAATGTGGTGTTGGAAACCACATGGATTTATCATTCAATTGTAATGTTTGCTGCTTATGTTGTCTCAAGCTATGATGGAGTGAAAACATTTTTACTTTTTTTGGTTGTTTTGTGTTTTTTCTGGTTTTTTTTTTTTGTTGTTGTTGTGGCCTGGTGAACTTACCAGTTCTGCAAGAAGTTCAGGGGCTGGTGGGTCACCTTTAAGCAGCCTTATGACCCACTGATCTAGAAACAGCAAATCCGTGTTACCAAATTAGAGCAACTGTCAGCTATTCTTGCCTCCTTATATGCAGTGGATACGTACAAAATGCTCTCTGAGGTGTGATGGATGGGGTGGGAGAGAGCAAGGTTGTGTAACCTTGTAAATAAGCAAGGGATGTAGCTGAATATTCAAGAGAAGTAGTGCAACAGGAAACCTTTTTTCCTTTACGGTTTATTTTCACATTGACCCTTTGCCACTGAAGAATATTCAGTGGCCACTTCACCTTCCTGTAACTATCTGAAATTTGTATCTTTATTTATTTGGTGCTTTTAATGCCATCTTTATCTGGTAATATAATTGATGAAGCATAATGAGTCTCCAGGCAGTTGCTGAAAAATTTCTGTGAACCATATAATTTTATGCACATTGGCAAAACCTCGTAAGAGAAGAAAACTGGAAAAAATCCGAGAGACAGAAGAAACATGTTAGTTAAAACATTTTAGAAATACACAAGCATTAATTGAGGCAGTATTTTGGCTGCAGAGTTTGGCTGAGTTGGGTGCTGTCTGCGACAGACCTTGTACAAAAGGAAACACTCTGTTGGCTTAGTAATTCTCTTTGCGAATGAATAACGAGCTGCAAAAGAGCTTGGTGGATCAGGGCCATGTGAACTCTTCTCAGCCCCACTTGGAAGTTGGCTGGAGGGCTCAACTGTAAGGAGAACAGATGGTGGGAGCATTTATGGTTGGGTAGATGCGTGTGTGTCATTAGAAGTTACCCCACAGGGAAGGGTTTTTTTTCTCCTGTGGTGGGTTGGACTAACGCAGGTGGCAGGGAGCAATTGCTCTCCTATATCCAAGGTTCAGTGTTAATTGCCCGTTTTATTGCATTACTTTCTCTTCTCTGTGGCTCGTTGCAGAGGGTCACCGATACTGCTTCCCTCTGCCTCATCACGTCACAGTTGTTGCATGGCTTGACTCTTCCCATGGAAAAAGCACTGTGGGAGGTGATGAGGAGGGGAGCAGGGCAGAAGATGACTGATGTTGCTTTCTGCTGCTTGGTCACGTTAGGGTTGTCTCGCAAATTAAAAGGCAAAACACAGGCTATCTGGGATGCTGCAGGGGAAATTCTCACATAAGATTTTTGAGATTTACAGTATTTTCATTTCTTTGTATCCTGAACCCACCTTCAGGATGTGAACCCACCTTCGTGTCTCAGATTCTCAACCTGCCAAAGGTTTCTCCTGTTCGGTGGTTTTTGTTTTTCTAACTATCAGAGTACTTAGGGGAGGGAAAAAAAAAAAAAAAAGAACTCTTTGTATTCCTTTCAGGCAGAGAGAAAAACAGCCCAGCTTTTCAAAACACAGTGTGCTGCATGAATAGGAAAGTGTGATGGTGACATCTGAACTTGGGAAATAAGAGATGATTGTTCTGTGTTTTTTGTTGTTTTAGCTGTCTGGTTCGGTGCACTAATTGCTTTCAGTTCTGGCCATTCTGTTTCCTCAAGAGCTTAAAAACGCACATATAAATTCATTTGATGTTCTTCGTGCAGGACCATCCCTTTATATTTTAACCTCTCATCACAGGAGGAGGAGAAAAGGCTTTTGAATAAACAAAGCACTTCCATTTCCCTCGTGATAAAATGACGGCATGTCTTCCTTTCTCATACTTTCTAATCCTTTGGTCCGAGTACGGTCTTTGAAGCTTCATGAGGTGGTGGGTATGTTGTGTGGCTGGACTCGGGTGTTGTGTGCCAGATGTGTTCTGTGCAGCGGTGAGATGTTGCATCTGGAGGTGGGATGGATCCTGGATCCTGGCAGGATCCCTCCTGACTCTTCAGAGGCAGCTCTGGATGCCCGTGCAACGCGGTGTTAGGTGCTGCGTTGAGTAGCCCAAGTTCAAAGGCACTCAGGAAAGGTGGGCAGGGCAACTAAGTGTGGCTTTCTTAAATTCCCAAGGGTTTTAAAATGCCCAAGGCATGCTCATATATGTTAATAACTAATCCTTTAAGCAGGTTTTGGTGAATCTAGAACTACAAAAATCTTTCTAGGTAAAACTCCAAAGTCTTCAGCAGATGTAAACTTGGTGCTCCTGTGATCTTGGGTGTATGTGAGGGAAGTCTGGGGAGGGCAAGGTGGTGGTGCAGAAGGAGAAGGATTTGGGGAAGGTTAGGAGCCATGTAATCTTAACTTTTCCTGGATTGTTTGCGTGTTGCTATTTCTTATTCCTCTGCAAGGCCGTGTGTTCATGCAGATTTCCTAGGAAGCATCCCCACCGTGCTTTTCTAGGCTGGCTGAGGCTGTTATCTGAGCAAAGGTTGAATGGATAAATCAAGAATGGGAGTATCAGAGGGCAGGGAAGCTGTGCTCAGAAAACAGCATAGCGATGGTGAGCACTTTGAAGGTTATTTGGCAGTGCAGTTTATCTCTGCCCCTTGGTCTAAGGTTGTTCAAAAAGCTGAGGTGCTTGTTCTGAGGCTGAAGAAAACAGACTTGAAGGATTTCAACAGCCGATGCCTGAGCTTTTGAGTTGCTGGCAAAGCGTGTCTGGGACTTGGAGTATTCCCTGTAGCATCTTCTGAGAGAGATGCTCGACCATTGTGTGTCTGAAGTGACTGCTGGCTCCCTTGGGCTCCCCAGGCTTGGGTAAATCTTTCCCTGGATTCTCACATCGCCGGTGAATTCTGCAAGGTCGCTGGGCTGCTGAAGCATCCTTGCTTGATGTCCTTGAAGTTTGGGTAGGGCTCCTGTGCTTTGCATTGAGTTTCAGCGTTGTCTCTACGTGGCAGAGGAGAGATTCTGCTCTAGGCACAATCTGAAATGCCTCTGTGCTGTGGAAAACTCCCCCGGCGCTTGGGCACTCTCCGGGACAAGTCTCGGAAGACCCTGTGATTCAGAAAAGAAGAGCAGTCTCCAAAGGGAGAAGGACATGCTCATATTTCTGCAGTTTTTTTCTTGTGCCTCTGCTGGCCCTTCATTAAGCTTCCCTCTCTCCCAAAGCGTGCACAGCTTGGTTGAGATCCCTGGGAATTGTAGCCGCCCCGCTACCCGCGCTGCTCATCCCGCCTTTTCTTCTCCTTCCCTCTCCCCCCTTTTCTTCTACACAACCCCAGGAGGCTGAATTCTTGAAGCTTAGGGCCCTGCCATCCCAGATTCATTAAAATGTTAATGGCTTTTCTTGTTCCGTAGCTTCTTCCAGACAGGAGGGGTTTCTGTAGTTAATTCAATGCATGCTGGTGTTTGGGATTACGTACCTACGTATGTATGCTGTGTTCTTGCAGATGTGGAGCACTTTTAGTATCCCTCTTCTCCAGGAAGAGGGTTTTTTGTTTGCCTTTGACATGTACTAAATCCTCTAGATTCCACTGATACGCTTTTGTCACAATATTGCATGCTCCTTAAAATGCCATGAAGGTGTTAATTTAATTGTAGTATTTTTATTTGAAAGAAATTGCTTTCTGGATTTTTTTTTTAATTTTTTTTTTTTAATGTCCTATACCTTTTCCAGCCTTTGACAGATTGTCAGCAGCTTGTTTCGTTCAGCTCTTTTAAGACAAGAAGAAAATCACTGCGAGCTTTCACCCGGGGCAGTGGCTGCTGTGTGTTGGGCACTGGGGTGGCTTTCCTTACCCTTCCCAGCTCCAGCAGAGCCAGCTGAACCGTCCCGCTGCCCACCCCCTTCTCAGATGAAGACAGACCCCCTTGCTTATGTAGGAGGTGAACCTCTGCCACCTCTGTGTCTGCCTACATTTTGCTGTCTGTGATAAAAGCCTGGGCAGGCTCCTCAGCTGCTGCTCTTCTTGCTTCCGTTGAACGTACCCACCAAGGGCTTGGTCCCACAAGCCCATAGCATGAACATGGGTGCTGTTTGGTGGCAGATTTGCACTCACTGTCTGTAGCTGGCAGGAGGTAAGGGGATTCAAGTTAGCTGTTCTTCTGTGAAAGTCCTCAAATCGGTGCTAAGTCTCAAATTAGTGGAAAAGATGCAAGTGTGTGTGCGATGGGAGAATTAAATGGATTTAGATAATCTCTGTAGATGGATTATGCTGGTTCCGCTGCTGACTCCGCTCTCAGTAGAGCTGAGAATCTGTTACTTCGTGAACTGAGGAGCAGTGGGTTTGCTGTGGCATCTACCGAGGAAATCTGTGTGTGGGCAGATCTTGTTAAGCCATATTTGCCTGCAGGATGCTTAATACCAAAATCTCCACACGCTTCTTTACTTTGATATCCAATAAGAATAATACTGTTGTGTAATATGTACAGTTTCATACCTACGGTAGGAATGGATTCTGGCTGCATGGTGTATTAGTTGTTACCCATTTCTCTAGTTTTTGCTTAGGACAAGAGGCAATGGTTTTAAATTGGCAGAGGGGAGATTTAGATTAGATATCAGGAAGAAATTGCTTGCTGTAAGGGTGGTGAGGCACTGGAACAGGTTGCCCAGAGAAGCTGTGGCTGCTCCATCCCTGGAGGGGTTCAAGGCCAGGCTGGATGGGGCTTGGAGCAACCTGGTCTGGTGGGAGGTGTCCCTGCCCAGGGCAGGGGGGGTGGAACTGGATGATCTTTAAGGTCCCTTCCAACTCTAACCATTCTATGGTTCTGTGATTGATAGAGCAGTTGAAAGCCATGGGAGACACTACCTGGGACTGTCGTGGGTTGTGTGGTGGTGGAGCATGACTGCAGGTCATCTTAAGCCTTAGCCTGGGTCAGGCCAGTGATTGTTTTTTGGTTTTGTGGTTTGGTGGGGTTTTTTTTTTTTTGGTGCTAATGAAAGCAAAGCTCCCTTGTTGCAGACTTGGAGATAACATTTTTTCACTCTTTTAGGTATTTGCTTGCTAGCAGTTGTGTTGGGTAGCTGGTTTGGGGTTTTTTTTAATTCATCTAATTCTAGTGGCATATGTTTTCTTTGTACTATCTCCCACCCCTCCCTTGAGGTTAGTGTAAAACCCGTGCTTAAAAACCATCATCATCTTTGTGTCTTACACATGAAGTTTGGGGATCGATGCACAAAGTACTGGGGAGGAAAGAAGCAGGCACTGCAAATTGCTTTTAGATTCTGGAGCACTGCAAAATCCCACAGAGGAGTAGAAATTCTTGCTCACTTTGGAAAAAGTGATGTGAAAGTTGGAGTTTGTGGATCTGTGTCTCTCAAATGAACTTGATGTTGCTACGTTGGAGGAGAGGTGAGTTTTATATGCAGTAGGAGAAGTCAGGTGGGAGAGAAGCGACTGGACCTCACCACTGAGCAAGGCTCACCCAGGAATAAAGGAAGCAGCAGCAAGTGCCGGAGGTGATTGTGAAAGAGAAGATAAGCGAAATCTCGTGATGGAATAATCTAATTAGAGAAGTTTAGAAGGTGTTATTTTTATATGGATTACAGAAAAGTGGATTTTTCCATCATGGTATATTCTGCCAGATTTAACTGTTTTTTCTAAGGAAGCTTTGCTAATGTACTTGTGTGCGCATCTAGCAACAGTGTCTGTCTTCATACAAATTCAAGAGAAGGCTATGGATTTTTGAAAGGCCTTTTTGTTTGGGTTTTGGGGGTGCAGTTTTGTTTGGTTTTGGGGTTTTTTAGTTAATTTTTTTTTAAATGACAGGACAAGCTGGAGTCAGAAACCTTTGGCCTGCTGAAGTATCACCTAACATGTTAAATATCAGACAATCCATATGGGTGTGACATAAAACAAATACTTCATTTTCTGGATAATCTAGATTAGAGATCATAAAGTGGCAATCTGCAAACAGGCATTAGTTCTTGTATCCACAGAGTTGCTTGGGTTTTGGTTTCTTTTTTGTTGAGAGGGTTAGATGCCATGACTATGAAGTTTCTGAAGAATTAATCCAATAAATCTGTAACTTTGCTGTTAAAATACTTAATACGCTTCCTGTAGGTAGAATGCTACTTTTTACTTTTATTTTTTTCTTTCTCAGACTAAAAATATTTTAATTGCTACTGGCCTTGAGGTCCAAGATCGAAATCCTTATAAAAATGTCTCCTACCCTTGCTTAACTCTTCATTGGCAGAACTCGGGCTCTTCCACTTAATTCACCTGGAACTATTGTTTCCTTGTGATCTGATCTTTGAGCTCTTTCCTCCCCTGCCCTCCCCTTCTTTTTTTCCTCCTGTTTCTAGTTTACAGCTCCTGTTCCTGTGTCACTGCTTCTTCCTGAGGCTGAGAAGGACAGGACAGTCAGTGGATTTAACACATGCTGTCTGTTCAAAAAACAGCTTGTCTTTATGTCCGTGCACAGTTTTCTTTTAAGTAAATTGCCTAATTTCTTTGTATTTATGAAATGCAGCATTGTGATGATTTTTCCCCCCCCTGCTCCTCTCCTCCCTTGGAAAAGGGACGTGTCAAGAAGTGATGAGGAGGAGGAATAAGATGCATACCTCGCTTCAGTTTCTTGTTAATTATACAGTAAGGGATTTAGTTGAGAAAACCTGACCTGAACCTGTTCGTGAATTTTCCTTCAAGTTGTAAAGACAGGTCTTAAAAGAGCCATATCTCTTGTGGTTGGTATGTCCTCGGCCTTGGAGCTTGAAGAGGAAAATGTTACAACCTGCAGAGAGAGACACTTTCATCTCAATAGACTTTGCAAGGACCAAGGGGCTCCTGTCACATCATGCCCCAGAAATTGTCACGTTTACCTGAAGAGGTTGATCACTGCAGCCTTCAGGGCTAGTAGCAAAACCATCTAGTTCCTAGGCAAAAAAGAAGCGTGTCGGATCGTTGTGCGTGTCCTGATTTTAATGTGGAAATGGAAGGAGAGGATGACTGACCTTCCTCCATCCCTTTCCCTGCTGGAGACTACTTGGCTACTTTGGGGAGGGCAGAGAGATGTGGTGGCGTCTGTGGGACAACAGCCTACTCAGTTGGGCTTGGCAGCTGAAGAGCCCTTCTTAAAGACAAACAAATATTTGCCCCCACAAATTCCTTCTTGCAAGGTATGTGGCTAAGTGGATGGTTTCGTCCTCCCACACTGGGATGGTGGAGAGCAGAGCGGGAGAGCTTTCCCAAGGGCAGGTCTTGGAGACCCCTCTGCGGTGGGTTTCACAGAGGAACCTCTGTGGAAGTGGGAAGAGCACCTCTAGGCTCCAACATCACTCAAACACTCCAGTGCTTAATGCTTTATTGGACCTTTTGTGTGTGTGTGTGTGTGTGTGTGTGTGTGTCTCTCTGATAAACTGCCATAGATATTGTATATTATATATGTGTAAAGAGGCAGGGGGAAAATTATTCTGTGTATTGAACTGCATGGATGAGATCTGGTTCCCCTCTGGTGATCTCTCTCCTGAGGGAAAATGCTGCATGAATTTACAGTCTTTGGGTCTGGGCTGGGCTTCCTGGGTACACGCTTTGTGTAAACCAATCAACTACTTAATACATTAATGAATTACTAATCACTAAGTGGCTAAGGTCTCTTGCCTGTGTTGTACGTACCTGGCGGTGGGCCTTTTGCTCTGACTGTCTAGATCAAGACTCTTACGTTGACTTTTGGTGGGGTGTATGAGGTGCACCAGCTCCTAAAGCACAGCACTCCGTGTCACCTTCATAGCTGGAAAATACAACAGCATCCAGTAGCTGCTCCCTGAAAGACCTGTGAACATTGTAAACTCTCCCTCAGGAACGTGCCACATCTGAGACTTCAGCTAAGTTCCTGTGAAAATACTTTTTACTTTGAGCTGGAGTCCACTGTTTGAGTAGCTCTGGTCTTGGTAGCCCTGTCACAGCCTAGGACCTCCTGGCCATTGCTGTCTCGATATTGGAAATTATGGTCACTGTTGCAGAATGTGTAAAGGATGCTGGATGTGTAGCCTTTGAGCAGGCACAAAAAATACTGCCAGTTCTTGAAATTCGATATACAATGCTGTAAAAACGTGCCATACAAAAGGTTTTGTCAGTTTAAAATGAAAGTTGTCTTTTCCCCTTCCCTCCTAGCCATTGGAAGAAAGAAAGTGGGAGAATGGAGAATAAGAGATGTTGTTGTTTGTAAAGACCTTCAACAAAAAATGTATTAGCACCAAACAAACGTGGTTTTAGAAATATTTTTTTCATTCAGACAGTACAGAATTCTGTAGCGTCAAACTTGCCTCTTGTACAAGAGGTACCTCCCTTGTACAAGACTTGCTAGGTCACTAGCAAATTTTTGTGCAAACTAAAACGATAAACATCTGAAGAGGTATTTTGAATGGGGGGAGGGAATATGCCCTCTCTACGCACATGACTGCTGAGCTTGATTTTCATCCACTTCTGCTGGCACGACTTCTTTTTGCTGCCAGTGTATTTGTATTGTCACACGTCACAGGGCTTATGGCTTTATTATTAGCAATGCTGCACAATCTGTATCCCGGAACATCTGGGGCATCGTGTAAATGTAGAGCATTCGTCAGCGTTTAGCATTAGAAGAATCCTAGATATTTAAGTAGGATTTGAGCTGGTTATCCAGCAGCGGTAAGAAAAGCATTCAACCTCACTGTTGCTGATGGTGGCAGAGATGTTTGTGCTAACGTCTAGAAGGAAGTTGAGCAGTCAACAGAAATGGTGAAAGCTGCTTAATCCATCAAGAGACAGAAGGACTTCTCTATATATTTTAAGAACCTCTGTTGTTTTTCAGTTGATTACGTCAATGTTTCTATTATGGACAATCATCTTCTCTGCTTTAAGAATCACTCCTGCTCATAACTTGGTTGTGTTTTGCCTGAGAAATCTTCTTAAGATGCCTTGCAATTAAAACCAGTTGCATTTCAGCCTTGTTGAACTGACTAAATGATCCTCAGTATAATGATCCTCAGTTCAAAGAGCTGCATTGAGTTTTTGTCTGTCCCTTGTCCAGTTAGGTGGAGGGGAAAAATTAATCAGATATGGAAAAAGTATCAATGGGGGGAGGAAAATTCACTTTAGATAAGAAACCAAAAAGCCTAACTTAGAAATGGAATTTCCCTTCTTTTCCTTGTGTCTGTTACTGTTTCTTATTGAAGATTTTTGCTCATGTAGTGACTTCATAGTCTGGAATATCTAGGCTGTGAAAGTGCATTTCATTTTCAGAACAGATTTTGTAATTTGCAAATGCATCCAAACTACAAGCAGTGCCTATACTGTCTGACTTCAAGGAGTATCTTACATTGGAGTAATTTTTATTCAGCTCAGGTACTTGTTGGCTTTTACAGATAATACCCAAGGCTTGTAACAGAAAAAACTTATCAAAATAGTTTTCCTGAGAAGGTGTATTTTCTGGTTGTCACGGTCCACCATACTGAAGTAGAAGAGAAATTATTTGCACTATGGCAATGAAACTACACCTTGGTGGAGGAAGTCAGAAGCGTGATTAGTGTCAGAAACTAAGGTAGAAGTGACAGTGTTTGTTGAGTGCATGTAGAGCCTCTGTCTTCAATAACCCTGTAGGTACAAATTCAGTCTTCTACAGGGGACGCTCAGTCATAGGGGACTGAATGGGTGAAACCATCAGCTTTGCTGTCTGTAAATCTGGTTTTGATATTGTTTTGTTTACGTGTATTTCAGTTGCAGGGAAAGGGAAGGCTTCAATTTCTGTGTACTGTTTGTATTTCTTAAAACACCCTTTCAAAAGCAAGTGCTTCTACGTGAATGTTTAATAAAAAAAAAAAAAGAACAAAAGAAAAAATAGTTTGTTTGCCATCTGTTTTGCAAGACAGAGCAATGTCCTTGCAATGACGTCAGTGCTTTTACTTTCTGGAATGTTAGTGACAGGCAATTGCTTTAAAGTGCTTAGAGTGTTATGAGAATTTATCACTTCAAGGTCGTCATTGAATCAGGCAATCTTAATGATACTTTTTTTTTAAGTTACTCAATCGCCACTATTCAAACCTATTTGTTCCTACCACGTGAGAGGAATAAAGTGTGAGGTTTTGACTCCTGACGTGAGATCAGCAGATGCTTGTGAATGTGACGATTTGAAGTAGGCTGGTGGTTCAAGTGTCCCAGATTTAAATTCAGGAACCCTGTGACTCCTGCAGCATCTTCACAGCTACTTCCAAGGTTCTTTATGGAGGATCTGCTTGTTGCCTGGCACATGTTGCGATGGGTTCGGGCTTGCGAATGAGATGATACCCATGGAGAGGTTTGAAGAGCCTGACCATAAGGCTCAGTTGATCTCCAGGTCCCAAATGACGGCCCCTGCACCTTTCTGGCCTTGGTGCCAGGGTGGTGTCCTGCTACGTGGTGTGCTCCTCCTGGGAGATAAGCTGCTGGAGGGGAGCAAGCTCTCTTAGTCCTGATGTGGGAACTTGGCATCGCCTGTCCCATCTCACCTCAAAGGCCTCACCTCATGGTTCACTCTGAATTTATCTCATTGCTGTTGGATTTCTTGGAAAGATCAACTGTTTCCCCAAAAAAGACCAAAGCTGCTATGAAGGGGTGGGTGGGTAAGAAGATACAAAACATCTCTAATGGGTCTTAGTCTCTAAAGTCAGCTCTTCCATTTTATGGGACGACTACTGTTGTTGAGGGGCCTTAGGGTTTGTGTAGATTTAAAAGTAGTTTCTTCTTTTTTACCAGTGCTGGGAGCACTGGGGATTGTGAAGCAAGAGTGATTTTCTTCCAGTCCAAAAGGAAGCACCTCTTGGCATGGAGTGAAACTCATTTGGGGCTGCTCATCTCCCTCCTTCCCTCCAGCCCTTCCCACTCACGTAGGAAACAGAAGGTGGCTCCCAGGAGATGCTCCTTCGCCGCCCATTCACTGATCATTCAGAACTGGTGACCTGTGGGTTTGGAAGATGCTCTTGCTAGCTCTGGGTTCAGTTCTGAGCTGGGAGTCATTCAAAGTAGATGCTTTTGCTCAGGTTGCCTGGCAAGAGATGAACCTGATGAGCAGGTACTTTCCTCCCTCTTCTGTCCATCGCACCATGTTTGGAGAGAAGAGCTGAATGAAAAGACATAGATAGTCAATTCTGAGTTACTCTGGGAAGAGACCTAATTTCTCATTATTTTTCAATTTAGAACTCTGATGGCTGCTGAGGTCAGTGATACCACTTGTATGAGGAAAATCTATAAAATTTCCCAAAGTATTTGTGATGAGAACAGCAGGAAGAGGAAGACGGAGTAGATGTAATGCTCTGTAGGAAAAAAAAAAAAAGGAAATAGGAAAAAAAAAGTCTGATTTTTACTTTCAGATTTGTCTTTTTTCTTTTTGATTTCTTTTCAAAGTGAATTATAAAAATCTAAGTTGTTGAACAAGGAAACCAAACATGTTTGTTTCATTTTTGCTGGATCTCAATGACAGTAAACAAGGACTTGCACAGAGGACCCGCAGCCTATTTGTGGAAATACAGCTTGATGTAAGAGGCCCAGGAAAACAATTTTATTTTTAAGAGCATGCCGAACTTCAGGAGGTAGATGTGTGATGTTGAAGATACTTGAAAAAAAAATATCTGTTTTCATACACGAGTATCTCTGATTACTTTCTGGCCATCTGAAATAGTGCACACGCACTTATTTGGGACCCATGAATTTGAATAATGTTTTCAAATCACCTGGCTTTAGTGTGAAGGTGGCTGGTTCTGCTCCCATAAGTGTATGTTACAGGTGAAGAGACTTGCACATTCTCTTCTTCCTTCCCTTGTTTTCCCTCCCCACCTACTTTCTGCTGGCACAGATTGTGGGCGTGCATTGATCGAATAAGGAGAAGTTCAGATTTTGATTGGTTCTTTAGGGCAGTTCTAGCACATGGAGAACCTGTTTTTCTGATGGGTAGAGGCTGATAAGGACCGGTCCAAGGACAGGTGAGTAGTCTTGGATCAGGAAGACGAGTGTGGAGCAGGAGGGGGAAATGGGATATGAAAAAGCACAAAATGGCTTTGTCGTGATAGTTGTGTATGTGGATGGGAGGCAGACTTGCATGTTGAAATGTATTTAAAGATACTAAGATAACTCTTTGCAGTAACAAGTTACTGAATGTAATGAGGCAACAATTTCAGTGTAGATGCAGTATGGTTGTTGACAATTTTTTTCCTTTTTTTTTTTTTTTTTTCTTCTGCAGATATTCCTGAAATACCAGAAAGCATCTCATTCTGCAGAGCACTACAGGTAGCAGATTTCAGTGGGAATCCACTGACTAGGTAACTTCCACCTTCTTCTTAGTACTTGCCATACCAGAATTACAATCTTGCTGTAACAATTACAATTTTAAATAAGCCCTTAAAAATTGTGATCTAGGTTCTCTATGAAATCTTGCCAACGGTGTCTGTCTCTGGCAGGGACTGCAGCAATAATGCAGGTTTAAAAAGTGATGTGCATCTTTCCTGGGAGGGGATGAAATTTGTTAGCCAACCAGGAAAAATGTAAATCTGATTGTCTCAAGTAATTTTCATTCCTCCTCTTAAATGCATAGGAAAACCCTGCTCATACTTGGGAGAGATAAGGCAATGGTTAGCGCGACTGCATTGGCACACACCCAGGTGCCTGACGATTTGGAATAGACTTTAGATCAGCTGCTGCAGATAATGGCTTTTACTAATGATTAAAGCTTGGACTAGCGTTTCATCACCCTCTCGTCAATTGGGACACAGTGACATGCAGTAACATGTGGCAAAAATGCATCACGTGTGTCGACAGCTTCTCTGGCTGCTGCCAGTCTGTGGTCTGATGAGCCAGGCTTTGGGGCTTTCACACACTTTTAGTACAGAAGAGGAGTTTTGTTTACGTTTCTCCCTTCCATCTGCTGAAGAATTTGGAATTTATCTAGTGAAATGAAGCTGGAGAATCGTAGAATCATATGGGGTTGGAAGGGACCTCTGGAGATCATCAAGTCCAACCTCCCACACCAAAGTGGGTCTACCCAGAGCAGGTTGCACGGGATCTTTTTGAGGCGGTTTTTGAATGTCTCCAGAGAGGGGGACTCCACCACCCCTCTGGGCAGCCTGTTCCAGTGCTCCACCACTCCCACAGTAAAGAAGTTCCTCCTCATGTTTAGGTGGAACTTCTTATGTTCAAGTTTGTGCTCATTTCCTCTTGTCCTGTCACTGGGCACCATTGAGAAAAGACCGGCCCCATCCTCCTGACATCCTTCCTTTAAGTATTTAGAAGCATTGATCAGATCCCCCCTCAGCCTTCTTTTCTCCAGACTAAAGAGACCCAAGTCCCTCAGCCTCTCCTCATAAGGGAGATGCTCCAGGCCCCTCATCATCTTTGTAGCCCTCTGCTGTCCCCTCTCCAGCAGTTCCCTGTCCTTCTTGAATTGAGGGGCCCAGAACTGGTCCCAGTGCTCCAGATGGGGCCTCCCCAGGGCAGAACAGAGGGGCAGGATGACCTCCCTCCACCTGCTGGTCACACTCTTCTTGATGCCCCCCAGGATGCCATTGGCGTTCTTGGCCACAAGGACACATTGCTGGCTCATGGTCATCCTGTTGTCCACAAGAACTCCCAAGTCTTTTTCCTCAGAGCTGCTCTCCAGCAGGTCAGTCCCCAACCTGTCCTGGTGCAGGGGATTATTTCTCCCCAGGTGCAGCACCCTACACTTGCTCTTGTTAAATTTCATTAGGTTTCTCTTGGCCCAGCTCTCCAGTCTGTCCAGAAAAGAGGTGATCTGCTAGTTTGAGAACCAAATAGAACCAGAACCGTGCCATGGAGCTCCTTTGTGGTGCTGAGCAGGCCGCACGAGGCAGAGTGCTGGCGGTGGGTGCTCCTTCTCTCCTCCAGCCCACCTTGCTGTGCCCTGAGAGGGGCTGGGAATGCCTGCAGGACGAGCTGGCTGGCTGGGCTGCAGGAGTCTGCAAACAGGAGGGTGCCTGTCACGTCTTAAGCCGCCGCTGCGGTGGTTTTTGCTGCTCCCACGTGAGATTGCAGCTGGGATTCTTCAGAAGCGCCCTTTGCACGTCACCCATAGCACGCCCTTAGTTCTCTGGAAAGTCACATCTCTGAGCGTTAAAGGGGCACTTGTGATCTTAATCCCTGCGCCTCTGTAGCCCATTTATCCCGTGAGGATAATAATACCACAAAAATCCAGTAAAGCAAACTGAGGCTGAGCTGGCGTTTAGGTACGCAAGCAGGGAGGGTCACCAAAGAGCTTATTCCAGGCATCGCTGTGCAGTGGGTGAAGCTCAGAGCTGCCTCTCCTGGTGTTGAAGTCAAAATTGTCTGTGAAGTCAAAATGTAGTAGTGTGCTAGTTGTTCTTCTGCATTTTGTGTCCTGAATAAGGCCTGGGGCCCAAGTAGTGTTATTCCTTAAACAGTAGCTGTAGCGCACAGGTACAGCTGAGTGGAATTAACACAAGAGTAGAAAGGTTTTTTTTAAATGGGGTTCAAGTAGATCTCATAACTCTTTGTTGACAGTTTAAGGGAATTTTAAAAATTCTTGATAAAGCAGCTCCAACGTGTGTGCATGTCCTGGAAAACATCACTCCCAGCAGTTTACGAAGTTAGAAAACACAGATACCAGGAGCTGTTTACAAATGATTGCCAGGTATTTTCTGTGATGAGATCCAGAATTTCATTTTTGCCTACACAACAGCCTGTAGGTTTTGGCACTAATTTGCCCAGGCTGAGTGGGAAAGTCTGGTAGTGATTTCCTTTTCTGTGTGATATCCTGGAACTTTTTTTAGCCATTGATTCTTGTCCTTATTTCCTCTAAGCTTAAAAGCCAGTTAGAGATCTTCCCAATCAATGTCCTACCACTAACACAGTATGCTGCGTCATTGTCAAACTTAATCATTCATGAACCTGCAGCATTAAAAGTGGCTGGCAGACCATTTTTCCAGCTGCTTTCAGATGATTTCAAGCTTATCTTAATAAAAAGCAGGCATATTAATTGTAATTAGACTGGATAGAGGTAGAATAGAATATTTCAGTTGGAAGGGGCCAACAATGATTAACTAGTCCAACTGCCTGTCCACTTCAGGACTGACCAAAAGATAATCAGAGTATTTAACTCCAGTCTTAAACCTGTTAGAGCCTAAATGATAATGGATAGTTAGAGCGGAGCTCACACTTTGGGGATACTGAGCGTGTTCTGTTAATAAGGTCTAGAAAATGACAGTGCAGTGTGGAGTTGAGCACATGAAAAGCCCCCTTGTCCCCCACTGTAATTTGTCTTTTTCCCTTTCCCCATCATGCACAGTTCTATTTACCTGTAGGCATGTGGCTCCTTTCAGCTAATTATCCTGCAGGTCATACTGTGTGCCTTGAGCTGGGTGATGGGGAAAGCAGGAGCTAAACCAAATGCTACAGCTCGAGCTTAGGGTGCACACTTGGGGGATCGAGAAGATGTTGGATGGCCTGGGCCAGGTGCTTCTCCTCCTCTACCTCACTGCCCCTTTTACCCCAGCATGTCTCCTGGGGTAAACTGAGCTGCTTGGTGCAACCTGCCGGCCAGCGAGCAATGCTACAGGAACCCAAAGCTGAGCTTTGCAGAAGACCAACCGGGTGATGGACCTGAATAATTCATTTAGTTATTTTACCATGTAGGCTATATAGGAAAAGAATAGTAAAAATCACATTTTAATATGTTTGATTTTTAAAAATGATTTGTTAAAACGCTTAAAATGTTCTCAAGCCCTATGGCTTTTTTAAGTCGCAAATTGGGGGCAGGGAAGAAAGGAGCTGGGAGACGGGGATATTACCTGTTCTTTGACACCGAAGAAACTATAAAGTGTCTAAGTCATGGTTTGGTTTTTTTTTTTTTTACTATGATCCTTAGAATTTTCTGAGAGTCATGCTGGAGTCTGGGCATGCCTCCCTCTGTGTGTATTTGCCAAATAGACTCCTGTTTTCCACTACGTGTTCTCTTTTCCAGTATGTGTTACATGAATATGAATACTTCTGCTGGAAGTCCTTGATTTGAATTAATATCTCCATAGGTTGCCCGAAAGCTTTCCTGAATTACAGAATCTAACGTGTCTTTCAGTAAATGACATCTCTCTACAAGCACTACCTGAAAACATTGGGAAGTAAGTTTTTTATTCTTTATTACTGCCTTAACTTATTTTCTCTTGATTGTTATGCCTATTGTATAAATGACTTGCGTAATTGTATGTAATACACCTATAAAGTTATTTACAGGTCTGCACTTATTTTTAATATTCTCTTCAGTCTGAGGGTTCTGTTTAAGAAAAACCTCTTTGCATTTTCACTTCACATGGGCAGGCTAATGCAGAATCTGAAGCGTGTGTGCGTGTGTTTCAGTTGTGCTCTCCGGGATTTTGAGTAATTTGGAATTTTTTGGTGCAAAATTAAGTAGGTGTTTCGTGACGCAGATCTGACCTTTTGCTTTCCTTCATTGTAGTAGAACCGTTGACCCGTTATTGTGAACGTGTCAGAGGGCTTGCAGCTCAACTCAGACAATTGCTGGCACAAGAACAGATGGGTAAAAGCTGGCTGTGGTCAGGGTGGAAATTAGAAGGTTCCTAACTATAGGAGCACTCTGCTTCTGAAAAAAAAACTCGCGGGAGCTGTGGAGATGAAAACTCAGGGAACAGCTCTTAAGATGAAATTCGATAAGCTTTTAAGATATGTTTGTTAACTCTGGAAAGTAGAGCAGGGTTGCGGTGACAGGCTTCCAAAGTGGAGACACGTGGAAAGTAAATTGAACATTGTT
Organism: Calidris pugnax; assembly: GCF_001431845.1. Classification (NCBI taxonomy): domain Eukaryota; kingdom Metazoa; phylum Chordata; class Aves; order Charadriiformes; family Scolopacidae; genus Calidris; species Calidris pugnax. The sequence goes on along the minus strand of NW_015090902.1, from coordinate 681,230 downwards.
GATCTGTCTCATTTTGACTGAAAAGAACGGCCACACTTGCAGAAAGGAAATCTCTCTCTCTTAGTGGAGAGAAGGGTATCTCTTCCAATTTTAAGAACTAGTGATTCCATGTCTTCTCACTGGAATGTGTGAGAGTGGCTGTGCTGATTCAGATCAAAGGCTTGTCTAGCCCAGCTTCCTTCTACAGTTGCAGTAAGTGGATGCCTAGTGAGGATTAAAAAGAAAAGCATGTGTTTGGTTACTCCTCTTTCCATCCCCCGACTGCTTCTGGTCCAGGGTATTTCCTGAGCTTTGGATTTTGGTTGGTCTACTTGGTGGCCCATAATAAATCTCTCTTCCGTGTACTTGTCCAGTTTCTCCTTGAGCTTATATAGACATCTTTAGTATTCTCCCCTGCTAAATAGCTGCCCAGGTCTGTACCCACTGCACTGGTTTGTTGGTTTTTTTCGTTTGAGCTTGGCTCTACCTACCTTTCCTATGATCCTTAGTGTTGGAAGAGGCATTGAGCAGCTGATCCCTATGCACTTGATCTGCCGTCGGTGCCTTTGTAGTTTTCTACCATATCCCCAGGTGCTTTTTTCCAGGCTGAAGAGTCTAACTTGCTGTTCCAGCTTCAGGAATAGTCTTCACAGGACTCAAGATAGCTGTGCTCTGACTCGAAAAAGTTACAGTTTGTTACTTTTGCTGGGAAACATACCATTTTAAAGAAGACGAATTTTTTGGCAGTTCCTGGTTGTTCTCTATCTCCTCTCCAGCCCCTGCTTTTTTTTTTTTTCTTTTTCTTTTAATCTTCACCTGCCTTTATGGTTACCTTGCCCATGTTGTTGTTCTAAGTTCTGTCTTCCTTCAGAAAGCTACAGTATCTCGGATGTGGAGTCATGAATATCGGTAGAGGCCTCTTAATCTTGGACATCTTTTCATGAAGTGGAATACTTCTAACGTAGATTCTTCGGAGAGTCAGCATAGACCTGACATTCAAACCCAACTGTTTCTGAACAGAGGAGGGATCCCAGAAGGGCTCTTATTATCAAGAGCTCCTGCAATGTAGTCATGTTCAGACCAGCATTGCTTTAGCCACTTCCCATGGGTATGAAAGCTGTCAGCTGGCACCACTCCAGCCGCAACAGAAGTGGAAAATGTCTTTTGAAACCTTCCGCAAGCACCAACAGGTACAGCTAACGTGCACCCAGTGACTGTGGCGAAGAATCACCTAAAATTTGCAGGGGCCGGGGCTTTTGCGACATTCTTCCTTTGCTGTAAAAGCTCACAAAACTTTTCAGGCAGCTTTTTGCAGCACTGGCAGCTAAGAACAGGCTTGTTCAGACTCTGCGGTTGCTGAAAACCAAGGCCAAAAAATTTGGGATCCTGCCTGGTTCTGAAAATGAATACTAGAAACATGACAAGCTGAAACGATTCCCAAAGCGTGAGGAGGACTGCTGCTTTGCAGACAGCAGCTGGAGGAAGGTTGCTGGCTTCCCAGAGAGGACACTGGCTGCGGTGGCTCTGTCTTCTCACTTGTCCTGCCTGACATTTGCTGGTGTGAGTGGTGGTAGCCTTTGTTTTGGAGCAAATGACTAGAAACAGCTTCGGTTAAAACGGTGATACCAGACACTGTAAGGATGTCAATATGTAGAGCTCTGCAAGAGTAAGGGTAAAAAAATCCCTGTTATTGATCATAAGCACTCTGGGGAAGTGCTGTGGTACTATTTCAGCCCTACGTGAGCTGTTGCAGAACAGAGCAGTGTAACCCCTCCTCCCTCAAAGTCTGTATTTGATTCCTAATATTGAAGCAAAAAAACTGGGGGTTCTCACTTGCTCTGGGAAGAGCCATATGCTAGTCCTGCTGGTCTTGGTGAGTTCTCCTGGAGGGCTAGAATTTTATTCAAGTCTGACAGGCCTGCTTTGATCATAGAATCGTCTAGGCTGGAAGGGACCTTTAAGATCATCAAGTCCAACCGTTAATCAAATGTTTAAGATCATCAAGTCCAACCGTTAATCTAACGCTGCCAAAACCAACACTAAACCCTGTCCCTCACCACCATGTCTACCTATCTTTTAAATACCTCCAGGGATGGTGACTCCACCACCTCCCTGAGCAGCCTGTTCCAATGTTTGACAACCCTTTCTGTGAAGAAATTTTTCCTAATATCCATCCTAAACTTCCCCTGGTGCAACTTGAGGCCATTTCTTCTTCTTCTATCACTTGTTACTTGGGAGAAGAGACTGACCTCCACCTTTCTACAGCCTCTTTCCAGGTAGTTGTAGAGAGTGAGAAGGTCTCCCCTCAGCCTCCTTTTCTCCAGGCTAAACAATCCCAGTTCTTTCACTGGGAAGTGCTCCCACGTTAGCTACCTGAAATAGGAATATTGTATTTTGGAGTTGTTGAAGGCCAGGTTGGATGGGGCTCTGAATAACCTGATCTAGCGGGACGTGTCCCTGCCCATGGCAGGGGAGTTGGAACTAAATGATCTTTAAGGTCCCTTCCACCCCAAATCATTCTATAATTTTTACAAAAACACTTTAATCTCATTAGTAGAAATTTCTGCTATCAGATTTATGCTTAAAGAAGCAGAGGCAAATGTGTCGGGCTGTTACCTTTGGCTTATCAGGTATTCACGATAAGTGGGAATATGGCCATTGGGAAGTCGATGGTAAGCTTGGGCTGAAGATGCACCCTTTCCAACTCTGAAGAATATTAACGTAACAGGAAGGAAATTCATGTGGTGTCCACCCAACTGTAACTGTTCCTGAAGTCTGTTGGGGAATGTCTTGGCAACAGAGAGAAAGGGATCCTGTGTAGTTTGAGCTGGAAATTGTTGGGAGGTCTTGTTTGTAGCCAGTTAGAACTGCAACCTGAGGTCCTTATGGGTCACTTCTTGGAGGGAACTTTGTCAAATTTTTAGCATTACATCTATAAGTAATAATTATTTTTTTTCAGTCTGGCTACCAACAAGTGCAGCTCTCTTATCTTAGTTCACAAAATTCTCAGCATTCATTGCAAGTGAGTTTCATGGTGCAGTCAACTGCCTTGTGTTTGGTAAAAACAGTGAAATGCTCTGGTTGACGACTTCTGCTCTTCGTTCCTTTCTCTGTTCTTTTCCCTCTGCATTTGCTGAGACCCAAAAAATGCTAGGAATTAGAAAGTAATGCTAATTCTGTCTTTCTGGTTGTAGAGCCCAAGTAAAGCTCTTAGAGGTGTTTGGGTATAGAGGTGCTTTCGATAATAATCCATGCTGTTGTTTGATGGAATAGGCTGGACCTGTGTGCTCTGTATGAGATCTGTCAGGTAGTGAGCAAATAAATACATACTGGTGATTTATTCTACTGCAGTTGGGCTTGATTTGGGAAAAACTTGAAGTCCCAGTGCTTGTTGCCAGTCTTCTGGCCGCTAAAGTATGCGGAAACTTAGGGAAATGCATACTAAATTCTCACAGTCTTAGACTCTTGTCTGGGAAGCTGCCTAATAAAGCTAGTGAAATCTCTTAATTCACCTTCGTGTAGTACAGTGATCAGTATGTATTTAGTATCTATTTCTTTTTTTTTTTTTTTTTTAAGCTACCTGCTTAAAATCTTGTGGCACTCTTAATTTGCTCCACTGTCTTAAATGGGGAAAGCAACAAAAGTAATGGCAGGTATTTTCCAAACAGCAGTGCTTTGAAGGTTAGTTAGGAAATCCTTCCTAATGGCAGATAATAGAGTTGAATTGCTGTGCGGTGAACCATTGGTGGAAGTGTGGATTCCTCATGAATTCAGATATCCCATTTGTTTTTCACAGGGTCTGATGTGTAAGATGAGTGCCAGTGCTCAGCTTCACTGTCCCAACTGTCTGAACTTCTTCAAGCCATTGATACATAGAGTTGTTGTTTAATGTTTTTACTGTGCCAGTAATTCTTCTGCATAGACATTTTATATTTTTCTTTCTTTCCTGTTGCCGAAAGGATTGTTTTAAGGCTCCTAACTGGATGTTTGAATAGTGTAGGCAAGGCCTCCCTTGAACCTTTTGCTTTCCTCTTGCTTGTGCATAGCCATGCTCAGAGTTGTAGAGAGGCTGGGAATGGTCTCTTCTCCCAAGTCACAGGTGATAGGACAAGAGGAAATGGCCTCAAGTTGTGCCAGGGGAGGTTCAGGTTGGATATTAGGAAAAAATTTTTACACTGAAAGGGTTATTAAGCCTTGGAATGGGCTGCCCAGGGAGGTGGTTGAGGTACCATCCCTGGAGGTGTTCAAAGAACGGCTTGACATAGTGCTTAGAGACATGGTTTAGTGATGTGGGTATTTTTTTATTTTTTTTTAATCAGAGTTAGGTTGATGGTTGGACTAGATGATCTTAAAGATCCTTTCCAACCTAGACAATTCTATGATTCAGCATATGTCAATTTTTCTTCTTCTGTGTGACCACTTCAACCTGCTTATCTGGAGCTGGTATATATTCTGAAAGTTTTCTTGTTAGATAAAGCACTCCTCTTTTAAGCTCATGTACTGTTTTAGGTCATACTAGAAAGATGTGTGACACATTGCTTTAGGACTTGATAACAGACTAGATGTTTTAATATTGCTAGTGCTGGTTTTTTGTGTTTCTCTGTGATTTGTGTTCTCTTAACTCACGGTACAGTTGCTATCTGGAGTAAAACAGGGAATTCTAATGCTTGTAAGATATTTTAGCTAGTAGTTAGGTGGGTACAGCTTGGAGCAAGAGTTGTCCTGTTGGCTAGTTGAACCATTTGGAGAAACAAGTTACACAATTTAAACTGTGAGTGGGAGTGCCTTTTACAGCGTTTCTCAGTGTAATGAGAGCAAGTCTAATTTACTTGCCTATTCTGCAGGATCGTGTGTGTCTGTAGAGCTGCCCAACGAGCAAGAATAACCTGTTCCTCCCAGCCGTGGGTAGCATTTAGGAATTTCCACTTGCTTCCAGGATTTTTCTTCAATACTTCCTTAGTCGTGTAACACCCAAAACTCAGGCCCTGAAATGCAAAAATCGGAGTTTTTGTACATAAGGGTATTTGGATAAATCAAGGTGCTTGTCTGTAAGGCTTCCTAGGGCATACCATACAGTGATCTAATGTCTGTGTGTCCCCAGCACCTTTTCTGTCCATATGTGTTCATTCTGTAGTGTTGGCTTCAGGGTTAGCTCCCCACCACCCCCACCAGCCCACTGTGATGCTGGCTTTTTACCAGCAAAGATTTTGGAACTTAAGAGATCCATACAGTGCTCTCATGGCTTAACATCTAGAAAGACAAGAGAGATTATGTCAGCTTTGCATGTTTATTTATTTATTTGTGGTTCTTAGGCTTGAATAAAGTCCAGGTACCTTCTCTGGAAAGCCTTTTATGTGTCTCAGATGTTTGATCTAGCATTGGACTCTCAGATGAGTGCTTCACAAGGAATCAGCCCAAGCCAAAAAAAAAAAAAAAAAAAGCCCTTTCAGCATAAAATGCGTGTTTGGTCACAGGCAGATGTCACAGGCATTTAGCAGCAGGCTGGGTACGCAGGGGAAACTTCCTCAGATTTCACAGATGAAGACAGAGAGTTGCAAAAAGCCCAAACAAAAAAAAAAAAAAAAAAAAGTCCTTTCAGCATGAAATGCGTGTTTGAAAAAGACAGTTATCTGTCAAACTGTGGGGACAACAAAATCAACAAGTTTCTTTAACAGCTGAAGCAAAGTGCAGAGCTTCACTACTCCGCTTTAAATTATAATTTAAGGCCTGCTGCCCATCAGCACACCAAACATCTAACTCATACCCTGTTCTAAGCTGTCATCGTTTTTTTCAGCAGTCTTGTCTGTGCCTGGAAAATCTAACTCATACCCTGTTCTAAGCTGTCATCATTTTTTTCAGCAGTCTTGTCTGTGTCTGGAAAAGATAAAGATGACCTCTTTTTTTTTTTTTTTTTTTTTTAGATGCTAAGGTTTAGAGTATGAGATTATTACTGACTGGCAGGTAGAGTGTTTTGGAAGCTCCCTGCCTGAACTCCAGCATGGCAAATAAAAAAGCTTTCCTCTGCCATACACAATCTTTGTTATTTTTTTTCCCCTCCACTCTAAAGTGTACAAATGGTCTCCTACTTGGACATGATCTCCAAATACTGAGGATTCAACAAAAGATGATAGTAATATCATAATTTGTAGTATATCTATCATTCACAGCCTCCCTCCCTGCCTTTTTTTCAGAGAACTGCCCAGTCCCTGGTGCAAGAAAGTAGCATAGCTTTATTTTAAGCTTTCGGAACTTTTGTTTTGGGGAGGGGTGAATTTCTGTAGATGGGAAGGATATTCTTCTGACACTGATGAGTCTGGTTTACCCTCAAGCTGCAAGCAGGCTGAATGGATCTGTGGACCTTGCTACTGAAAGGGAATTCCCAGGTAAGCAGAGGAATTTTCCACTTAATGTCTGCAGCTAGAGGTAGAATGCTGAAATAGGCATTTCATTATGACAGTGAACATAATGAAAAGAATAGAGCGAATGTTACTGCACTTCAGAGCATTGTTTTGCGGAGAGATTTGTTATAGGCGTGCTTTTCAAGAGCTGTGGAACCACAAATATCCAGAGATTTCGTGTTAGAGAAACAAAATCAGCAAGCATAGTGGTCTTTTTATATTTCTGTGTGTGTCTAATCCTAGAGGCTTTTAAGTTTTCAGCAACTTCTGAACTCAGAATCTTTAATGTTGATCTGAATAGGGGTAGCTGGAGAATAAAAGTTCTTCAAAGGCAGGGATGCAGGTGATCCAGAAGCAGATCGGAATGGCATGCTTATTCTGCTAATGGATTCCTGTACCAGTCCTTGACTGTGTTTTTCTTAGTGTATGCTGAGATGCCTCAAGTATAGATTACACATCTGGTAGCGTCACACAGAATGGAAAATGCTCTTAAAATTGTGTGGAATGAGACAATGTAATTCTGTCTTAAGGTTTAGCATAATAATGTCTGATTAAAATACAGCCTTACATGAGACAACAAAAGCGATGGGCTTATCTTGCACATACATAGAAGGAAGACTGTAGGTGGTCTGGCTAGGCTGATATAAATAATGTTAAAACACTCTGGCTTATCTGAATTTAGCATGGCAAGTAATATTTACAGAGTTTGAGTAGGTAGAGTGTTCAGTGTTAATCACAGCTGTTTGCTAAATGACAAAATGGAAAGTTCAGGAACTCGAAAGTTTATTTCAGGAACACTGTTTAACAATGTAATAGTGAATGCAGTGCCATCTGGCCTTTAAATAAGAGATGCTGCATCTTGTATGTTGCACAAGGAAGAAATATTCAAGATATATTTAGCAATATCTTTTTCTTTTTAAAATAAATAATTCCATATGTTGCACAAGGAAGAAATATTCAAGATAGATTTAGCAATATCTTTTATTTTAAATAAATAATTCAATTTTTTTTATTTAAGTCATTGAAGATTGACATTGCATGAATGGAACAGAAGATCATTTGAAAATGAAATCTTCTTGTAAGGGTGAATTGGCTTACCCTCCCCAACCTGTTCCACTGATCTTGATAAGCAAATTGGAGAATGTTCAGTTAAAGCATTCAAAGTGAACAGGCTGGGTCATAATTACGAATCCCTCTCTTCTTCTTAATGATGCCTTTTGGAAGGTCATAAAGAGTTCAGTGTTCCTGTCCATTTTTTGTACTATGCTGCTTGTTGTGTGTGAGAGAGAGGCAACTGATCTCAGTGACTTGAAAAGAAAGCTTATGTGGAAAACAAGTCTTAATTAGCAGCTTGGACTACCTCTGTTACATATTGAGGGAATTCCTTGGCCATAAACTATAGAACTTTCCTCTGTTTTTAAAATTTGGATGTGACTTGTACTACTGTCCATCTGTTCAGTCTTTCAGTTTGTGTCTGATAAGATACTAATGTTTTTTGTCCTTCTGTTTTCACTTCTGGAAGATCTGTAGCTCTTTATCAGCCAATTTATGGTACTGACAGTTCAATTCCAGTAACCGACTAAGCTCATCCTCTGGCTTTCAGTGTCTTTGTCCTTTAAGTATAGGATGACAAAATTACCAACTTCACTTTCTTTTGTGCCTATTTAAAATCAGTCTTCCAAGGAAGGAGTATTTTACTCCCATAATTTGTGTCTACTTTTCCCAGCTCTGAAGAAAACTGCAGGTATTAGGAACATAATCCTTACTTTCAGATTTTCTTTCTAGAATTGTTCTTACTAGAGTGCTGTCCTGCTTGTCAAGCTTCAGAAGTGGACTGCTCAGGAAAGTCTCATGTGCCTTTCCCTTGCACATTATAGACCTAAACTTGAGAGGGAAGAGTAGTGTTTAACTTGGATGCAAGTTACTTCAAGTTGCTTGGCCTCCAAAAAGGAGGAGGGGGAGTGCTCTCAGAGATGGTTTCTGGAAGAGTGGTCTTTAACAGTAAGTGGTGAGACATACCAGTACCATCAGAACTAAATCTAGTTACCTTGCTTTGTGTTGTTTTAACATCCCTTACGTTCTGAGGTAAAACCATAGGACTTCACGTGTGTGAAGATAGTTTGCTTCAAAATGGATAAGAGCCCTCATTTAGGAAATTAATACTTCCTGTAATTTTTGGTTTGTGTAAGAATTTCTGGGATTCAGTAACTAAGAATCTGCAGAAATTGCTCTCACCTATTGCATGGTGTGGGCTTAAGGTCTCTGTAAATTGTATCGCATTAATCTTACAAAAATTCATTAATGCTCTTCTTTATTATTCACACTGTAAAACAGGTTTTCATAACCAAAACGTAACCAAATGGGGAGGAGGCTGATTAAAGCTGACATTTGGGGGGGAGGGGAGGGGAAGGCAGCTTTAAGCTTAAGCTAGACTTTTTGGAGAAATAATCTTCTTGAGAAGAGGAAACTGGCTGCAATTCTGTACTATTTGTAGGTTATCAGATAATGAATATGAATTTTGAGGTTTCTTTTGTGATAACTTTGTCTACTTATATGCCAGCATTAATCAGTAGTTAGAAGCAAAATAAGCATTTAGTGTTGAACATTTTGAAAAGAGGGCAAAACGCATACTGGGACCGTATAGACCATGAACTACATGGTTATTTGTTAACATAACCTTAGGAAATTCAGGAAGCATAATCCTTCCCTATAAGACTAATGTTACTTTTGTTGCATTGGAAGTGTCGTTACACCAAAAATCCTCAGGGAGCTGGTTCTTCAGACACTGAGGAAGGAGATGGTGCTGGCAGGTATAGTAGCTGTGTATGGGTGAAGTAAGGTAGATGCAGGAAAGAACTGAGGCGATAGTTCTCTGGTGGTACCTCTGGAAAAGGGTGCATGCTTCAGAAGCTCTTGAAACTTCCCGATTTTAAGCACCCAATTTCATGGAATCATACAATGGTTTGGGTTGGAAGGGATCTTCAAAGATTACCTAAGCCAACTCTCCTGTTGTGGACAGAGACATTTGTCATTAGATCTGATTGCTCAATGCCCCATCCGGCCTGACCTTGAAAACTTCCAGGGATGGGGCATCCACAACTTCTCTGGGCAACCTGTTCCAGTGTCTCACCACGCTGATCGTAAAAAAGGTCTTCCTTAAATCCAACCTAAACCTACCCTCTCTCAGTTTAAAACCATTGTCCCTTGTTCTGTCACTACAGGCCTTGGTAAAAAGTCTTTTTCCATCTTCCTTATAAGCCCCCTTTATGTTTTGAAAGACCTGCGATGAGGTCTCCCCAGAGCCTTCAGCAGGCTGAACAACCTCAAGTCTCTCAGCCTGTCCTCACAGGAGAGGTGCTCCAGCCCTCTGATCTTCATGGCCCTCCTCTGGACCCGCTCCAAGAGGTCCATGCCTTTCCTGTGCTGAGGGCTCCAGAGCTGGACACAGGACTCCAGGTGGGGTCTCACCAGAGCAGAGGGATAGAATCACCTCTGTCAACCTGCTGGCCATGCTTCTTTGGATGCAGCCCAGGATTTGATGGTGTAGGAGCTGGGATTTGGAGACAGATCTTCCAGAGCAGAGGGATAGAATCACCTCTGTCAACCTGCTGGCCATGCTTCTTTGGATGCAGCCCAGGATTTGATGGTGTAGGAGCTGGGATTTGGAGACTGATCTTTTTAGGCTCTTTCTGCAGTCAATAATATGGTCAATGAAGAGAGGGGGAGATAAAGAGGCTGCTTCTGGGAGTAACTTGGAACAGAAGCCTGTCCCAAAGGTATATGCTGTGTCTTCTAATACTTATGGTCTGAGTAAGTGGCATTTTGAGAGCTGACTAGTGACTGATTGCCCTTGTCATTTCCTTGGGGGAAAAAAGCTGCTAAACGTCAGGTTCTCAACGAATTGTTGGTATGTAGCTAGAAGCCCTGTGGATTGGGAGTAGCTTAATAAGATCCTGTCAGATGAGTGACTGGTCACCTAACTGGTGTGGCCTGGGGTAAGGTCATTCATGTTACTGGTAGTCTTATTTAGGCAGTGGTGATGGGCTGTAATCTATTTAAATACGATGAGTTTCATGCATTTTGTATACTCTTGTCAGTTACACTCCTCTCATCTCTTGGAAGACCCTTGATAGAAAAAATGGCATGTTCCTTTTCTGCACAAAAAAAAAAAAAATGAGTTGCCTAGTTTAAACTCCCATCCTTCCCAATCTAGTGTCATGATGAATGTTTCACAGCGTATGTGCTGTGTAGAGATGCAAGGACAGGCATCAAAATACCAAACCAAATTCAGAATCTGTACTGTGTTCTCACCTCAGCCATCGTTATTGTGTGGGACGTTCCCTTGTTCTGTATAACTATGGAGACTGTGCCCGATCTCCTGTCTTTCCCTTATTCTTGCAGTTTTACAAACATGAGGAAAAACTACATTTGGGATTTTGCATTCCCCTAACCAGAGGAAAGTTGCTGGAAAGGGTACAGATGGGGCCATACATTTTTGACCCTTGATAGAAAAAATGGCATGTTCCTTTTCTGCACAAAAAAAAAAATAATGAGTTGCCTAGTTTAAACTCCCATCCTTCCCAATCTAGTGTCAGCATGAATGTTTCACAGCGTATGTGCTGTGTAGAGATGCAAGGACAGGCATCAAAATACCAAACCAAATTCAGAATCTGTACTGTGTTCTCACCTCAGCCATCGTTATTGTGTGGGACGTTCCCTTGTTCTGTATAACTATGGAGACTGTGCCCGATCTCCTGTCTTTCCCTTATTCTTGCAGTCTTACAAACATGAGGAAAAACTACATTTGGGATTTTGCATTCCCCTAGCCAGCTGAAACTTGCTGGGTACAGATGGGGCCATACATTTCTGTAGGTGCTCTAGATCTTCATCTCTTCCATCTGTTTCCTTGTTTCCCCAAGCTTGACTTCTTGTCGTGCATGCTCAGCTGTGTGGTGCTCTTGATGTAAGGTCAAAATGTGTGACTTGTTATTACTCAAATGTGATAAGACTGTTGTCCAGTTTTTATTGACTAAGCACCTTTAGCTTTTATATTAGTCCTTTTATCACGCATCCTCATTTTCTCCTAGCTTTGTCCACATCTGTATTTTTAACTTCATTTTCACAAGAAAATAGCGTATCTCTTAGTGTGCTTCCCAGTGCTTTCCTCAGAAGCCTTTGCTGGTGTACCCCAAGGGCACGGGTGCTCCCAGTCCTGTTGCAGGGACTGGGGTAAAAATGGGATATATGATATTGCTTATTGTCACTCTTAAGGCTGATTTTCTGTCCCTTGGAATAGCGGAATGAAGCAGCTTTCCCTGATGAAGTTAAAGCACTAGGATAACTCATCTCAATTTTGTATTTTATAACTGTACAAGACAGAGTATATTTAATGCATGTGGTACACTGAAAATGTAATTTCATCCAAGGCAACTAGGGAATGTGTGTCTCTGTCTTTTTTCTTTTCTTTTTTTTTTTTTTTTTTAAATCTGCAGTTGATGTAGTTTTACCTATTGCAGTGAATTGCTGTTGTCCTGAGAGTCATCCCCTTTTGAAATAGTTGTTTTGTAGGACATGTTGCTGCTGATTATCCTTTTGTAATGAATCCAAAGAAAAACTGCCTTGCTTTGGAAGAAGAGCAGCAACAAGATTTGGTTCCAATCTTAGTGTTTTACCTTTATTTTGGAGGAGACCACTGCAGTTGATGTGAAGGAGTATTTACAGTGTTCCCTATCTGTAGACCCTGTTGGATTGCCAGTTTCTCTTTCAAATCCCAGGAGGAATGGTTAGGAAAGACACTTTAAGCATTTATGGACTACTTTGTTGCTTTAGTTTTGTCCTTAATTAACAATTTCACATCCTTCTTTTCATCTTCTAGCTCACACGATGAATACCAATATCTACAGTTACTTTAGGTACAGCACTGAATAAGTGTATCTGGTTTGTGCTGAAAATGACATTTTTAGCCACGTGGAACCTATAAATTTGTCTTGGTTCCACCCTTACACCAGAAATCACCTGGAATGCTGGGTTAGAAAGCTTAGTAACTATTTCAGTTAGTGCATCCCTCCTCGGGTTTAGCTGTTGCCTTGGGCTCATTAATTCCACGGACACACTCAGTGTTCGAGATGTGTGTGGTGGCTTTTGCACTGAGAATTATGATGATATTAATGCTTTTTAAAAGTTTCTGTGAAATAGCTCTGTATGATAGTAGTCTTGGAAAAGTACTTAGGGCTTTTTTGAGTGTTTTTTTTTCTTTCTTGTTTGCTTCTTTCTCCTTGAGAATATAGACAACAGAATTACGCTTCTAGAGAGAGTGTGTTATTAAATCAGAAAACATTTGAAAAATAGCAAGAAATGTCATATTTTTCTTTCAAATGACTAAAAATCCTGCTTCTTAACATACCTTAAAAACAGAAAAATGTTAGTGAACATACCGTGTGTTAAGAACCTGTTGGTAAATTTATGGAAGAGCTATACCTCTGCTCTGTAATGTATCAGAGATTGGTGCTTCAGTACATCAGTGTGCCTTTTATATGATGCTATTTTATATGATAACTGTCACATTTTCCCACTTTAAATTGTAGCACGTAGGTTTGCTGAGAGCCGCTTCTGTAACTAGTCGAAATTTAAGAGTGCCAAGTCAAAAATTTCCTCTGTTTCAGGTGGATCCACTTTAAACATAATACTTCATTCTAATGGAAAAGCTTTGGTGGTATAAACTTCAGAGACTTAGTCTCTGTTTTACATTATATGGTGGGAAGGTTCATTTTGCCTGTTGGGGTACCCTCACATTGGGTTCAGACTCAAGACCTTGGAAGGAGTAGAAGGGAAAGACTGAAGGGGTGGAGGGCAGAGTTATAATCGTCAGCATGCTGTGGGTGAGAAGAGCAGTAGAATAAAGCATTTCTCTTCCAGAAAGCTGTGTCACTAGAGATGAAAATGTAATCCCAAAGGTAGCTGGCTCCCATAAGAAGAGAACCTAGCCTGGGGCTGCGATCGACCAGTGTTGGTCTCTGAAAGACAGGGTATGGTGGTTGGATTCAGAACTGGCTGTTGGTGGGTTCCCACGAGGGCAGAGCTACCCAAGGAGTCATAGAATCATTGAATCATTTAGGTTGGAAAAGACCCTTGGGATCATCAAGTCCAACCATTAATCCTACTGTACAAAGTTCTCCCCTACATCATATCCCCCAACACCACATCTAAACGACTCTTAAACACATCCAAGGATGGTGACTCAACCACCTCCCTGGGCAGCCTATTCCAGTGTCTGACCACTCTTTCTGTGAAGAATTGTTTCCTAATGTCCAGTCTAAACCTACCCTGTTGCAGCTTGAAGCCATTCCCTCTCATTCTGTGGCTAATGACCTGTGAGAAGAGACCAGCACCAACCTCCCTACAGTGTCCTTTCAAGTAGTTGTAGAGAGTGATGAGGTCTCCCCTCAGCCTCCTCTTCGTCAGACTAAACAATCTTCATAGTGTTTCTGGCCTGGGCAGTCCAGATGCCTTGCACTGTTGTGGCAGTTGTACTGGCCCAGGTGTTCAAGGGGATTTATTCTACGTTGGATTAGGGACCTGTGTTACTCTTTTTTGCTGTGTTATTTTTAAGCAGGATCAATTTCCTGAGCAGGTTCACTGCCCTGCCCCAGTTTAGTGATATGATGAGGCTGGTCAAGGTGCTGGTTCCCAAGTTCTTGCTGTTGAACGTGGTTCTGCTGACAGAGATTTGTGTTTAACCACAGCCAAAGTGGTGTTTCAGGTAATAAGAGAAATTAAGAGATTACACCATTTTACTCATTGACACTTCAACAGGATGGGGAGGGAGATAAGTAGATGCGGGGTGATCTGTAAACCCAAGGCAGCTTGGCAGTGTGCACATCCTTTTTGTCTTCTCTTGATAAAAGTGAATCATGGGCCTCACCTAATTTGACCCTGAAGAGAAAGTGCAAAATTTGAAGGAAGATTGGAATAGGTTTCTGGAAAACCCGTAGACAAAAATGTCACGGCACCAATGTGGGTGGCAATGGGAGTAAGACCAGACCCACCTTCCTTTCGGGGAGAAGTGGTTTCCCCACCACCTCTTTCCTCTCCGCTGGTTTGGTTTACGTGAGAATGTTGGATACCATGTCCCACCTTGACTTGTGTTTTGTAGTGTTAAAATTTGTATGTGTGAGTTTTCTCTTCCTTACTACTTTGTTTCTGTCAATTGATTTTGAGCGGCAGTAGCTGAGTTATTCTCACGTATCTTTTAATTGACTTTGTAATAGGCTTCTATTAAAATATCTTCACCTATAGGGTATTTTTTTAACTGTACTACTTCTGATTAAAATATCTTCACCTATAGGGTATTTTTTAACTGTACTTTTTCGGAACTCATTGGGTAAAATGTGCTTGTTTTAAAAGCTGGGGAGTGCTGTTCAGACCACAATCAAAGCTCCTGTGAGATTTAATTCACTGTTTTCTGAACGCAGTGCTTGAAATAAGGATGTATCTTTCAGACACCATCCAAAGTCAATCCCTGAAAAATCTTCTTTTCCCTTTAATAACTCATTACTTCAGTTATGTTGCTTCCCCTGCTTAGATAGCTGTGTTGGAGTTGCAATATGAAGGTTTTTCTTTAGTTTTATTCAGGTTATCAGCTGCTTTTTCACTGGGGCTAACTAATGATCCTGTAATTCAGTGTGTGCGTATTGTTCGAAGTGAAAACAAGTATTTCAGTTTTAAGTGGTCAGAGTGCATGAGCTTGTTTGTGTTTTTTTTTTCTAAGGTGTACATATGAAAACACTTTGGGTTTAGATTTAACATGCATTTCAAATTTAGTGGAATTCCTTTTTTAATCTAGATTTTATTTAAGGCCTAGCACACTGTTCCCTTCCCCTGCAGGCCAGGACAAGAGCATATTCTGTTGTAGGAAACTACTTATTTGCAGCCACCATATCTGATTTTTATTTTTCCCTGGGACGCTGGAGGATTAGAGCAGATTATAGTGTTGGGATAATGTCTGACTCCTTGTGTTCCATTTAGTCATAAATAAACCCCCGAAAAAATCTGGATGTTGCTATGGTGATGTTAGTAAAAGCCTGGGATATGGAGTAAGTGAGCCGCTTAGAAGCGGAATGTCACTTACAGTAATGAGCATGCCGTCGTTAGAGCAGTGATGGGTTTACCTGATGCTCTGTAACTTTGGTAGCCCACGCCAGATTCTGAAAGCAAGTAAGTAAATGCAATTCATGTGACTGTGCTCCCTCCAGTAACTTGCCGTTACTGACCTTTTAACAAATAGAAAATTGTGTTTTGTCTCTTTATTTTCTAGCTTCGGTGTGTTGAAGTATCGCAGAGAAACAAGCAAAACCTTCCAGTCTTTGTATGCTGCTTTTCACATGATGGTCTGATTGAATTAAAGCAATAAAAAAAAAAAAAAAATCAACTCATAGCAATTTTACTTTAAATTGTGTAAGCAGACACTTTTCTTCTGAAAGTGTGGAATATAAAAAATAAGATTACATTAAAATGTGGTTTGATCTTTTTTTCTTTCTTTTTTTTTAGTCTTTATAACCTCGCTTCACTGGAACTTAGAGAAAATTTGCTGACATATTTACCTGAGTAAGTGACATTTTAATGTGTTTTGTAATATTAACATAAAATGTTCTCATTCATACGATCTGCTAACATAGGAAAGGGGATGACAGCTAGGAAAAAACACTCGGTGCCTGTTGATGACATTTATGAGATACAGCTTTGTTTTAGCAACACCTAGTTACATCCCTGTTACTTCTAATTGTACTTGGCTTGTAGCAGGCCTGCTGATGACTGGAGTTTGACTGTACCCACGCTGGTTTTTGGTGGCGAAAAAGACATATCTAGATGTCTCTGTGCTTTCTGCATTGTGGCAGAGGAATCAGTCATCTTTTGTAAGATTAACTGGATATCTTACAGTTTGGGGATCGCTTTTGGCTGCCTGGAAGAAGCCTCTTCCTTCCTTAGTGAAGGAGTTTCCTTCCTTCACTACCTGGCTGCTTCTTGCAATAGTTTTGGTGACTCCTGTTCTGCTTGTTTAGATAATCTAATACATACTATAATAGATTTAACCTTTTTTTAATCAGAATATGTTCCCCAGCCTCTTTGGGGTCCTGTTTTTTCTTGTTAATCTACCCAGGAGCTTGGTTGTGGCTGTTTACAGCTGTGGGCCACATGGCACTTTAAATGTCAGTGGTCAGAGGATAGGAATTGCTAGCTAGGTTTTGCCACGCGGTGTCAGAATGAAGCTATCACAAACGTTGACAATTTTATTGCTCCTGGAGAATTCTGACTGTCAGTAATGTAGCTGACGAGTCTCGCTGGCTTTCCTGCTACTGCAGCTTTGGGGAAGGGTAGGCAAGATCTCTACAACAGACTGCTTTTGAAGTAGAAGGATGGCCCTCTGTGTCTGTTCGTGTTCAGAGAACTTCTTTTACATCCTCTTGGGCTTCTCTCTGTTTGCATCCTCAAATCCAACCTGAAGTACTTCAGAAGTGGATCGATCATGTTGAGAAGATAAATGATGGATTTATTGAGTCTTGAGTCGCACTGTTGCGTGTGATCACTGGGGGGAATTTTTATCCAGTTGTGTAACTGTAGATTTCCCCTAAAAATAAATCTACTCAACTGTACTCAAGCTATATGGCATTGTCCAGCCTGATGGACTGATGGTTAAAATAAAGAATAATGATTTGGTTGCCTATACTAAGTTTTAAGTTTCAAGGGCACACAGTTATACTGACAACCCAAATTACTTTTTCAGTAAGATATTACTGCAAATCGCCGATGCACAGTAAAATAACTGTCTGTCTACAATACACTGTAATTTGAAATACGAGTTTCAGTAAAATGAGCTCATTTAAATACATGGGGTTTCTGTTGGTTTAGTCTGATGTGGTTTTGTTTTGGCTTATCTCATCTCACAGATCAGTTGCCCAGCTGCAGCGACTAGAACAACTTGATTTAGGAAACAACGAACTTTATCACTTGGTAAGAGAACATGCCACTGAAAGTGCACGTCGGTCTTGTTTTACGCATCATTTAGATTAAGTAGGTTGTAGGGTGTCCAAAATCGAAGAAAGAAAACTGAATGGAGGGGAGAATCTTTTTATCTGTACTGATGAATTTTTGGCAGCGAGTTGGTGCTTCCTGTATCTGCTTGGTCTTGTTCACCACAATACTGCTTTACCCAAAAAAACTGCAGCTGATCTCTAGAAAATGAGAAGTCTGCACAGAGTTTTTCTGTGAAAAGGAAAAAGAGTGGAAGGGCACAAACACACGGGCTTCTGTGGGGAGCAGGACGGGCTCAGCACAGATGGAAGCTCAGCTATTCCCAGGGTGGGAGTAGGAATCTTCGGGAAAGGGCTGAGGCAAACTGTTGAGGATTGTGTGGCAGATAGATCTACCAAAAGATATCTGTCATCTCCCTTAACCTGACTCAATTAAATGTTGGATTTGCAGTAGATTAAGAGGGTGCACGCAAATCGTTAGTGCGTGTCAGGTAAAGTATGATAGCTTGTCAAGCTGTAACAATTCATTTGTAGGATGGAGTTCCCAAATGCTCAGTCACCCTTGCTTGCTGCATTTAACCATGATACTTTTAAATATTGCTTGGAATAAGGATTGGTTTAGTCAGACTGTAATTATGGGGTATCCATTTGGTTTTCACTTGAAGCTCCTGTGTTACTTAACATTATTACTTTTTATGTTGTAGCCAGAAACAATTGGTGCACTTTTCAATCTTAAAGACCTCTGGTTGGATGGAAACCAATTAGCTGAAATACCTCAGGTAAAGATGAGCACCACTGATACTGTTTTGAAGATGTTTTTTAAAAGAAAACCTTTTAATTCATACCTAAAGGGAGGTTATCTATAATTGCATAGTTTTCTCAGTTCACTTTGCCTGGGTTTGGGTTTGGATGTGTAAGGGTTTTCTCTTAATAAGTTCCTCTACAAGGGATTGTATATCGAATTGCATAGTTTTCTCAGTTCACTTTGCCTGGGTTTGGTTTTGGATGTGTAAGGGTTTTCTCTTAATGAGTTCCTCTGCAAGGGATTGTATATCGTATCTATCATACATTCTTAGATATTTTATTTTAAGCGTTTTGGCAAAGGAATTGTTTCCTAATAGGCACATTGTTCAGTTTATAGGATGCCACATCCTCTGTTTACAGTCCTGGCCCAATGATCAGGGACCCACTAATTGGCTGAACTAACCCTCACCTTTTGTATCTACCTAAATTGAAATTTTGATAGCTTTGAGGATGAGTCCTTGTTTTTTCACAGCGATCTTCTTCCATTCAAATACAGTGTTTGGGAGAAGTACAGTGATAGAACTGTTGCCATAAATAGAAATTTTGATTTATGCAGGCAAATCCCCGGTCTGACATCAGTCATGGGATGAGGGGCCTTAGCATTTAAAGCTTATAGCACTCTAAATTCCCGTTCTAAAGAATGGTGATAGCGTGTGGGATGATTTCTTTTCCTTCTTTTTCTTCTGGAGCCAAGTTAACACTTGTTTTCCCCTGTTCCTTGTGCAGTTTGTTGTTATTTGCTGAATTGATCTCATTGTCAACAGTGTAACTTTGAAATCAGTTGCAGTTTAGTGGGCTTTGTTGACTTTGTTGTTGTTGGCTTGGCCAAATAATTTTTTAAGTAGATGTAGTTAAACACTGATAATCATTCATAAAAGGTCAAGTGTGACTTAGGCAGCTGCTTTTGTTGAAGCTGGCCATTATTGTGTATTTTGTCAAATGTCCAAAAGATGAATGTGTAGGATAAAGGGTGTGTGTTTGTGTTTAATGAAAGCTCCTCTTGGGAGACAAACATTTCCAAAATAAAAGGACTGCTCCTGTGGGCTAGGATCAAGGCCGTCACTGTATGAAAATTTCATATATGTAGAAGTAAAGGATACTTCTGCCCCAGCCATTCTGTTTTCTGAAAGATGATTTGGATGACTAAAAAGAGAACTATTACAAGCCTGTATATGGGTGTCTGTGTACATAGGGAATGGGAGGGTGGTTTGATGGCTAACAGGGACAAATTCTCTGACAGACATTTAAGATAATTGGCAGGTTACTATTGTAAAAAAAAATTAAGTAATTGTTAATAACTGTAGGTGATGGCAGTATAACTTGGCAGTTCAAATATGCTTGCTAGAGCAACACTCCCAATTCCTATTTCTACATTTGTTGCAGTTGAGAGATGTGAAGATATGAAATCCCTAGATGTCATGGCATGTTGCTGTATCAGCCAGGAGAAACTAATCCTAATTTGCCTAGGGTTAATTGGGAGGGGCAGACTTTAATTACATGGAGGTTGATAATCTGGAGTTCTGAAAGAACAACTTTGCAGTCTTGACTTGAGGAAAACTCCAGTTTTGGCTGGTGCTTGCCTGGGTGTGCTCAGCATACCTGGCCTGACTGCTGGAGCCAGTCTTAATAGTTAGAATAAGAAACTGTGACTGAATCACTTGGTTGGTTTAGCATATGTAAAATGCAATTTATTTATTTTTTTTTTCCTGCATTTAGAGGTCATACAAAGAATGGCCAATTTAGAGGTCATACAGAGCATTGTTTTTCTTTCTGGAATTTCATTGCGTTGGTACATTTTTCAAATTGCTTTGTTACGTGTTTGGGCATGACTTAAATTTTTTGTCTTGTATCGCAGGAAGTAGGAAACCTGAAAAACCTGCTTTGTCTGGATGTTTCTGAAAATAAATTGGAATGCCTTCCTCAAGAAATTAGTGGTCTGGCTTCTTTAACAGACTTGCTTGTTTCTCAGAATTTACTTCAGGTCCTACCTGATGGCATTGGTAAGTACAAGGTGAACGCTGTCACACAGAACCATTTAATTCACCGTAAATTGGAAGTCATTTGTTTTCAAGTCTTTTGAAGTCTTTTTGTGCAAGAGATGAGCTTGTCTCAGCTTTTTTTTTTTTGTGTCTGTGTGCTTAGTATGAAATGCATAGCTCTATTAATTTCACATTTTAATTGTCTGCATAATGACTACCTCATAATCCTTTTTTTGGCCTTCACTTGATACCTACCCGAACAAAATAAAAGTTAATATATCCTCTCTGTTCCTACCGTGTCCACATCACTGTCATAACTCTTTAATGTTGTAAAATTCCAGCTTGTAACATGCTGTAGGTCCTTGATAAAACTGACTGACAGCATCACTGCAAAAAAAGACTTCGTTTTTAGTGGGGACGTGTAATTATCTTTAATTGGACAATGTGATTAATCCCGTATTGGACCCACTGAAAGGCTCTTCCACCTTCAGCCTGTATCTCCTCACCTTTAAGGATCCAAGCTACAACCTCTCTGTGTCTGACCCCTTAAAACGGGTTTAATAACTGAGAAATGTCTTCTGAAGCATTTCCAGTGCCTTTCTTCAGGTAAATGCTTTTACCCCTGCTGTAGTTGTGACAAGTAGTTAACAAGGTGTTGTTTCTCTACTGCTCATCAGCTATTTTTGCTGGAGAGCTTCACGTTGCAAAAGCATGCCTTATCCTTGCCAGGACTTTATTTTTGATTTTTTTATTTATTATTTTTTTTCCAAAATAAAGGTTTGGGGAAGGCAGACTTGTGAATGTGGTTTAACTGGGAATGGGGAAAAGAGCGGACAGACCTTCCCCTTCCCTCCGTTTGCTGTATGAGCCTAAGAAAAGAGAAATGTTTTTCTAGAAGTGAAACCTGGGGGAGAGGGGTGACTCTTGTGGGTCCTACCGTTGGCTGGGGTGGGTTTGGTAGAAAGCTGTGGCAGCTCTCTCTGACCGGTACAGTTGTTGTACCTCAGAAATGGAGCTGTACCTTCTAAAAGGCTACCACCCACGCAGCCTGCCAGAGGGGACCTCGTCTGGAACACCAGCTGGTGAAGAAGAGGAGCTGCTGCTTCTCCAGAAGCCTGTTAAATGGAGATCCTTTGCTGGGGAAGGCGATTGCCAAGGGCCAAGTCGTTTCAGGCCAGGCCTAGTTTGCATGTACATTTTGTAACACTTTTCTGGGTGTGATTTTGTTACGAAGGCAAAAAAAAAAAATTGCTACTTATGTAAATCTAGGAGCTTACTTGTGTTTGGAAAATTGGGTAGGGCTATGGTACTTCCTCCTTCTGTGTAATATTGGAACTTACTGTGTGAAATGGAGAAAATCTGGCATTGTGGTTGAAGCGAACGTCGCTGGTCTTTGTGGGAGCTCCTGGGAGGAGCTCAGCTGACCACCAAGTCCTTGGTTGGGTTGGTGGATCTGTAGCACCCTTGAAGCAAGGCTCTCACCAACGCCAGCAGGTCGGGTCAGCTGTGGCTGTGTCTCACCAAGTCTCTAAAGTCCCTAATGGAGGTGGCCGCAGCACTGTCGGACAGCCTGTGTTAGTGCTGTACCACTTCCCAGTGAGGAAGCTTCTTCTCATGTCCAGCTAGGACCTCCCACGTTTTGATTTGGGGCCATTACTGTCTTGTCTGCCACTGTGGAGAAGAGTTTGACTCTGTAATGGCCCTTCAAGTAGTTTTGGGCTATTCCTGGATGCCTCCTTAGCTGCTTCTTTGCTGGAGTCCACAAAGCCAGCTCTCTGACCCTCAGCTCACATGCACCTTGGTCATCTTGATAGCTTTGTGCTGGACCCCCATCAGCATCTCACTTGAACTGAAAAGTTGGTATGGGGGGGAAGACAGGACAGGACATGAAACTGAGCGTGATTTTAGATGTGTGGCCTCACTGGTGCCAAGTGGATGGTGACTTCCATTGATCTGCTGGCCGTATTTCTCCTAATGTAGTTTAGAAGAACACACTGGCCAGTTTTTATTTCTGCTGAGAGCTCACTGCTAGTTTGTTATTCAGCCTGGTGCCCACCATGGGCCCCGTGTTCTTTCCAGGACAGCCTGCCAGTTCCCAGCCTATACCAGAGCATGGATTTGTCCCACCCAGGTGCAGAGCTCTGCTCCTTCTTCTTACTGAACCTTGGGCTTCTATTCAGGTTGCCGTCTTTCTGCGTATCAGCCATGTCTTCGTGATTTACCATCATCAGTAAATTTGATGTGCCAGCCTATTACAGCTATTTTGGACCATCTGGGGGTGGGCAGGGACATGTCAGCCTCTAGTGATGTCTCCTGAATTTTCTGTCTTGGGCTCTGCCTGGGTTAGCTCTGCTTTGCACTAAAGACCATTCTGGTATAAAGAGCAGAACAAGGTGAGCTTTCTGCTCTGAAATAGTATTTTGTCCTTCCTGGGGAAACAACCTTCAAAGAATTTTGACTCCCATTCGAAAAAATGAACTTGGGTTTCATGGCTAACTGAGTTCCATATTAGGCCAAAGAGACCTTGATGCTGGTTGGGTCTGGGCTGTCACTTCAGTGCAAGCCTTTCTTATGGTGGCTGAATAGGCATAGATGATCTGAACACTTCTTTATTAATAAACATTGTCTAATTGAGGGGAAGAAAAATAGATCATTTTCTCCTGTTTATAGGCTTTTGGGTAGACGTGTCCTTGACATTTACACGGGGGTAGCACTCAGACTGCAACTTTGATACCATTTAATATGCTAAAATATTGGGTATGAGTATTTATATTTAATATGAATTCAATGATGTTATTAACTTGTGAAAATAGCATAAGCCCCAAGTGAAGCAGTGCTTGAATTCTCTTTTTTTACCTGAAAAAAATTTTCATCGTGTTAGAGGGCTTCTGAAACTTTTGCAGCAGAATGGTTTTTCTGTAATTAAAGCAGGAATTCGGAGGATACTAAGCTAAAACAAATGCATTCTTCTTTCTGCCCAGGAAAACTGAGGAGGCTCTCCATTTTGAAGGTTGACCAGAACAAACTCATTCAGCTGACAGATTCGATTGGGGACTGCGAAAGCCTTACTGAATTAGTTCTAACGGAAAACCAACTGCAGGTGAGCGTGGTCCTGGCTGCCCAAAAGGCTGGTGGTAATCAGTTCTGCTGCTAAACCCTGGCATCATTAGCTCCTAAGGCTGCTCACCGTTGCCACTGTTAAGTAGGGATTTTCTTTTAAACGCATCTTATTTCCAACCCGTTAAAAAACGAATGCTGAAGATCAAGTTGTGTGTAGGAACGATCCTCCCTTCCAAAGGCTTGTGCCATGACGTATTCACTCTTGAATCTTTCATGGCCACTAAGGGAACTGGAGTGCCTGGAGTGCAGGTGTCGCTTACTTTGTTGTGTTTTTCGTGCCGAGTTTGTGCCGCGCCGCGTTGTTGCCAGTTTTTGCTGTGCATTATCTGGATCAGACTTGCTGGAGCTGAATAGAAGCCCCGAGCGCTGCAGAGCTCCTGTTGTACTGTTCCTTGCTCTGCTGATCTGCTCCAGCCAGGTATTAAATATGGTATGTGGTCAAGGAAAATAAAATTTTAATGGGCTTCCTTCCATTAGGCATCTCCTTCCATTGTTTTGAAACTGCCTTCACATTGACATTGACAATTGGAGAGTAGAAGTGTTTACAAAAAAGTAGGTTTGAGCATTTCTGAAGTTAGGTTGGTGCTTGGTTGAGTTAGAACCTCAAGCCTGTTGGAAAGATACCTCTCCAGGGGTCAGTTCATAGCACCTAAGCTAGAAGCCTGCCTCTCAGTTAGTTATTTAGGGAGCCTAAACTTAGATAATATGAACATTCTACATACATGCTTCTGTTAACAGCTGCTGTGCATCTATAACCTTAGTGCAGAGATAAGTTGAGTGAATTTGTGTTAGAAACTGGCATGCCTGGACATTCCTCCTGCAAGAGAAAACCTTGGATCTCCTTTGGAAGGCCCTGATAGTAATGAGGGTTAACTACACTCCAATTTTGAAAATGGATCGGTCTATTAATTCTACTAAACTGAATTCATTCTATTAAATTAAATAATAAATCTGTACATAAGCCTATTGAAATTAATTAATTTTAAAGTGAGATAAGTTTTATTATGACTTAGTGAAGTTACAAATTTTGTTTGCGTGTTATTTTGTTTTTGTTGGCACAGTCATTACCGAAGAGCATTGGAAAACTAAAGAAGCTGAACAATTTGAATGCCGATAGAAACAAATTAACATCTTTGCCCAAAGAGGTAAGTTTTGTGTAATTATCTCTCACAGATGTGATTATACAAACAGAAAATTCTTGATTTCAAATGCCTGCAAGAAGTAGCAGGCAGCTTTGGTCCACTGGGTATTCTTCCCAAACGGATCACAACCAGAAACTTGTCCATTAGATCTGAACAGCATAAATCTGAACAGCAGCTGTGGTGATTTGCTGGCTTGGAAGTGCAAAATGTCTTTGCAGTTGAACAAGAAGGCTTGGATCTAATTAGCTTGTAATTAGTGATTCCCAGTGTGGGTGTCAGGTCCAGCACTACTTGAAGACTGGGCGTTCTGTTAGAGTGAGTGCATTTGAACATCAATATGCCTCTTCTGCATATAGTATAAGAATACTGTCAGAGTTTTCCTCACCTCACTCATGTGAGCAATAACAAAGGGAAGGTTTCATATTCTGAAAAATGATTCAGAGACTGTTTTGACAAGTCTTTTTAGTTTTGGAGGTCTCAGGACTACTTTTGCCTTGTGAGGACCTGATGGGGCCGAGGTTACCGATACCTCAAATCTTACAGCTACGATCACTTGGACTTCTTGTCTATTTAACAGTATATGGAATGAAATGAGGCTAGAATTTCTGTTGTGAAACTAAATATAATGAAGGCCTTACAAGTTTAGTTCAGCAGTAAATTCTGGAAAGAGATCAGGGAAAGCAGCATCCTGTGATTGGAGCACAAGAGTTGGTTCTGCTTGTGCTACTGTTTCTCTCTGATTTTTGTCCAGCTAGTTCTCCCGCTTAATTTTCCTATCTGTTTCTGACGTGTGACTCTGAGGTTGTAGCTTTTATTCACTGCTTTCAGTCACTTCAGGAGCAGGTGGCAGCAGATGGATGGGAATTGAGAGGAGCACCAGATCTGGCTAGTGAGCGCACGCTTTTGCTCAGGTCTGCTAACTTACGGAGCTTGGGCAACTCCTGGGGAGGAAATGTGAGGAGGAAGGAAAGTGGTTGGGAACCAGGAGATGGGACAGAACTGATGGTCTGAAGAGGAGGGATCGAGCAGGGGCAGAAGATGCTGCTGTGGCACTGGCAGCAACAATTCCAGTGGCCCAGGTCTGAGCTGCCACACGTCGTCACCTAATCAGGGCTCCACGATAGCCTTTATTGCTCCCTTACGGATTGTCTTCTAAGTGTATGTTTGACAGGAGGGGAAGGTAAGGGAGAGAAGAGAAGATGTGAGTACTGCAGCTTTCCTAGAAGGACAGTGTCTCCTCTGCAGAGGTGATGCTGGTTCTGACCAGGAAGTTGCAGAGGGTGTACCCAGATGGGTTGCATAAATGCTAGCAAGAGGCAAAACCTTGGGAAAACCATGTTTTTGGGTTGGGATACGATGGCAATTTTGATCTTGTGCTCATTCAGCAGAAAACTTTCCATGTCTTTACAAAAAACTTAATTTAATACGTGGCACAGGTGTCCTAAACTATCTGTACTTGAGACTCATACAGTTTTGTGTCTAGTCTACCTTTAAGCAGAATTGTTCTTAATTCATTATAGGGTATAAAGTTTTACTGATGCACTTAAATTCCAGATTGGTCGTTAGTAGCTTATGTAGTGTATAAGCACTAAGATGGTGCATGAGTGTGTGAGCAGTGTGGGTTGGAGGAAGCAGGGACAGGAGCAGGGGAGAGGAGAAGCTCTGCTTCAGAAGCAGGTGGAGCAGAGTGAATATAGAATGTGTCCGTCTGGGGGGAATGACCAAGTCAAAGGCTCGGTGCAGACCAATAAAGGGGTTGATGCTGAACAAGAAACTAGAGACTTGGAATCAGAAATGGGTTTCAGAGGTGTAAAGCATTGCCCAGTCAGTGATGGAGTTGGAGATATCAAAGGGTAAAGAACAAGAATGTGTTTGGAGAACATCAGTGCACATGAGAGGGAGGGGACACCTGCACAAGGGGTGGGATAAAGTCAGGGATGAGTCTGTGTTTGGAGAAGGTGGGTGATGAGGAAATGGAAGGTGTTATCTGGAATGAGGTGAGCTAAGGAGTTGCAGGAAGTCCAGGAAATAAGGATGGGAGAGGGTGGTTCCCTGGGATCTTGGCAAAGAAACAGAGGAAAGAGATCTATTTCCTTGGCATCCATGTCTTTGTGACAGATTTTTTTGTTCTTGTTGTTTTCCTGTAAAGTTCTCCACACCTATCTGTCTTCCTCATAAGAGCAAACATTTTGAAATTACGTTAGCCTAAGATTTCCAGAATGTTTCATTAAAGTATATTTTGCTCTGTGGATTTTTAAAATTTTTAAAGGAAGTCAGTTGTCCTCCAACTGGAGGGTGGTATCCACCCTCTGTATCGGTGGATTTGAATTCCCAGGTGGTAATGGTAGCGAATAGAAAGCATAAACAACTGATGCAATGGTTTATTTCAAAAATACTGTTAATATGCAATACTTACCATCGAGCTAACAAGACCTTTCAGTTTCAATTTTTCAATTTTCGATTTCAATTCCTTGTGCTTAGGCTGTGCAATAAAACATTTTTCTCCCTAAGTCTTTAGGTGGCCGCCTAACAAGGCTGAAGTGTTAGTTTCGAAACCAGAAAAAAAAAGTAATATACTGCTCTCTGCTCGTTTTTTGTTTGTTCCTGGAGCTGTGTTTTTTTTATGCAGTACTTTTCTTTACCGGTGGCTTTTTGCTTTAAACCAAACATGAACATTTTCTGTAGTACAAGTTGTCTGAGGAATTCAGTGGAGAGTCACGTTTCACAGGTCTAAAAGAAGAACGTTCTCCATGAACAGAGTACACAGGTATCAGGAGTACTGTTCACCGTTACGCAAAGCATCCAGAGGAGCAGCTTCAGGGGTGCTGGGTGCTGGTAATGGCAAAGATCCCAATGCTGAGTTGCCCTTTGGATGGCAAATTTGGGGGGGGGGAACAATCTGGTGTCCTGGTGAAACGTTCAGTTTCCATTTTCCTTCTCATCATTCCTGACGTGGAAAAAAAAAAACAACACAAAATTCATTGGTAGAGCACTTAAGGAAAACTGCAAAATGTGTCCCCCTTTTCCTGTCTGTTGGATGGTGCCGCGTAACAGCGAGAACTATTTATTTTCATCTCAAACTGACTAATTAGTATTTAAAGCCCGGCGCGAGCTTCTGACGGCAGTCTTTTTCAACATCCCCTGCCTGCTGTTGCTGCCTAAGATGTCTCCTGAGATAGTATGGCGAAGATTGGGGTCTCAGACCTCAGCACGTCAATCAGTGTTAGCACTTGTACTCTGTACACAGTCAGAGGCAGAGCGTGCACTGCAGAGATTCTTCCTCACTTTCTGCCCCCTCTTTTCCTTTCCCTCTTGTTCTTTCTCTGCCTTATAGGGTGCTAGACCAGCTGCGCCTTTGGGGGCTTCATCCTTATAAGAAATGGGTGTGGGACAGGCCTTTGGTGGTTTATGTTGGAGAAGGACAAAGACATATAGTCCAGTAATGTGTATGGAAAAAATGGAACTCTACTAGGGAAAGGAGTATACGTAAGCAGTACCATGTCTACCTGCTGGTGTTCTCTGTCCTTCCCTCCAGAATTAGTCCTGTGGCAAAGAGAGCTTTTATAGACACAATGGCAGAAATGATGTGCCTGTTCTAATATAACCCGGTGAGAGAATCTATGAGTTCTAGCTTTTTTGGGGGTGATACAGGGCTTTTTTGCTGGTTTTGGTTGTAGGGGTTTTCTGGTTTGTTTTTTTTTTTTGTTTTTTGCTTTGTTAGCACTTTACTAAGGTTGTATTAGGGAGTTGGAGATGATCTCCAGAGGTCCCTTCCAACCCTATGTGATTCTGTCATTTTGGGTCAACGTGTCAAACCATTACATTGCCAGATTGTTTCAGGGCACTCTTGTAAAACCAGTCTCTGCCTTTTGGTGTAAGATCGCTTGACTTGGGGTTATTGAGGAGTTTGTATGCAAATACCCCTTCAAAGTTTCCTGGTTCAAAGGTTCTTCTGTATCTGGTGCTGATACGTAGGGTAAAACATGGGACAGCTGAATTTCTGACCAAGACTTGAGTCACTGATGGATTCCATCCTTGGTGTCTCATCTCACAGCACGGTCCTTCTCACTGAACTGGGTGGTGAAAGACTTCGGCAAGAGCTGAGAATGTCTAAACCTGTTCATAGTTACAAATGTTTTTCTCCTTGAACTTGAAAGACCTGCCTGGTGACTCTTTGGTATTGAAATCCCACCCTGGCACTGGAACGCTGGTGAAACTGGTGTGTTGATTTTGGCACTTGCATAAATAACCTCCTTGGAATGTTTTCCAGTTCATGTGCTTTTGTTAATGAGTCTCTACAACCTGCAGAGATCTGGTAATGTGTCCTTCCTGGCTCTGAGATATATTGTGAGAATTTTTACTACAGTAGGTAAAACTGCAAGTTTTTGGGTGGTTTTTTTGGCAATGATTGTGCTTTTTGCATTATGCTTATGTTTTAAAAAAAATAAGTTGTGGACACTTTGTTGTTTCTGGTTTTTAACTTCTCCTGTCTCATCCCTTCCATCATTTGTGTAAAAGTATGTGTTTGTGTGTCTGAAAGGGAAAAAAGGCACTAAGGAAAAATGCAGGAAAACTCATCTTGAGTCAGAGGGCCGAGAAGCAACATTGCTGTGCTCCTCCCATACTGTTCACCAGGGGTGCAGGGGATGTTGGAGTGAGTTTGTCAAAGAGTTTCCTAGCCAATTTAAAGTTAATAATAACAAAATAATAGCCAATAATAGTGAATTGGGCAGTTTCTCCCACCTCTAAATGTATTCTAGGCTTCCAATTAAAGAATTAGTGTATTGTATCTGGGGCCAAGGAAAATTCTGACTTTATTTACTTTGAATCCAAGCAAAATTTCGGTTATGACACCCTGGATAAGATTTTACAACACAATAGGAACTGTGTTTAAATTCCCAATATATTTATCAGAATTGTATAAACCCAGTGAGAGTTGTTGATGCTGACAGCTCTACTGAGAGTTGAATAAAAGAGATGTGTCACTGGACTTTAACTAGTCACACGCTGAAGAAAAATCACTGTATCTTTGTAGTATTTGTCATAATGTCATTTTTTTTTTGCATTGCTTATACGTGTGTGCAAGATGCTAACTGGTAAAGGACAACAGAATTGATTCATAGCTTTTGAGCAATTAAAAGATGCTGAGATCAAAAAGATGTTGTTCAGCTAACGTAAGGCGATCTAAGAGTCGTTGAGATGTGGTGTTGGGGCATATGGTGTAGGGGAGAACTTTGTAGAGTAGGGTTGATGGTTGGACTCGATGATCCCAAGGGTCTTTTCTAACCTGAATGATTCTGATTCTATCTTCTAAGTTTCCCGCCTTTAATTTGTGTTTTGGCTTTAGAGCACCAATAATGTGAGGATGTGCCATTGTAATCAGTGAAATTTGGTCTGTGGTGATGAATGACTGTAACTGCCAGTTGGGCTCGAGGGAAGGGAGTTTTTGGGAGGGATCTAAACTGAAAGAGAGGGGTGCATCTGTAGGCTTTTCTTGGCTTTACCTCCAGAAAGCTGTGATCAGTGTCACCAGCAAGAAAAATGAAATAGCAACCACCAGGTTATTGCAATAGAGAAGCTCAGGAGAGGTCTGATGTACTTCAATAAAGGCAAGTGTAGGGTGCTGCACCTGGGGAGAAATAACCTCCCGCATCAGGACAGGTTGGGGGCTGACCTGCTGGAGAGCAGCTCTGAGGAGAAAGACCTAAGAGTCCTGGTGGACAATAGGATACCCATGAGCCAACAATGTGCCCTTGTGGCCAAGAAGGCCAACGGCATCTTGGAGGGCATCAGGAAGAGTGTGACCAGCAGGTGGAGGGAGGTCATCCTGCCCCTCTGCTCTGCCCTGGGGAGGCCCCATCTGGAGCACTGGGACCAGTTCTGGGCTCCCCAGTTCCAGAAGGACAGGGAACTGCTGGAGAGGGGACAGCAGAGGCTACAAAGATGATGAGGGGCCTGGAGCATCTCTCTTGGGAGGAAAGGTGGAGGGACTTGGGTCTCTTTAGAGAAGAGAGGACTGAGGGGGCATCTATTCAACACCTATAAATACTTAAAGGGAGGGTGTCAAGAGCCTGGGGCCAGTCTTTTTTCAGTGGTGCCCAGGGATAGGGCAAGAGGAAATGGGCACAAACTTGTACATAAGAAGTTCCACCTAAACATGAGGAGGAACTTCTTTCCTTTGAGGATGGCAGAGCCCTGGAAGAGGCTGCCCAGGGAGGTGATGGAGTCTCCTTCTCTGGAGACATTCCAAACCCTACCTGGACACATTCCTGTGCAACCTGCTCTGGGTGGCCCTGCTTTGGCAGGGGGGTTGGACCAGGTGATCTCCCGAGCTCCCTTCCAACCCCATGTGATTCTATCAGATGATCAAAAATGCACAACTGATGCAGGTGTCAAAATAACAGTTTGTCTGCTGTAGAGAGGAGGAGTCACGAGAAACATCAGCAGAAAAGTGATGTGATAAGACCTGCAGTTCTGGAGGGCTGTTTAAGATGGGCTGGCAGTGGGAACGTGGGTGGCAAAAAAGCAGGAGGCTGAAGTGGTGAACACTGGTCATCGGCAGAACGTAGAGTGGAGTTGTAGCAGCCAAGCAGACATTCTCTCTGTGTATGCCCACGTCTTACTGCTTCTCCAGAGCAAGGAAGCCGGTGGAAAAATAAGCCTCAGATTGAGATAGAAGAGCAAAAAATTCCTCCACGGGGGTAGCGTTTTGTGTGGAACCCACAGGGGTTCTAGTGATGCTCATCCTCTGACGCAAGCCCACCTGAATACAAATAAACAGTTTTGTTCAGACTTTACAGTACTGTAAAATGAGTGATCTCAAAACTAGCACTTCGTAGTAATGATCCTTTTCAGCCTGACTGATGTGTGGGTTTTGTTTTTGTGCTTTTGATTTCGTTTTTTATCTAGGCTGACTGTTCTTTGGAGATGATGTGATGAGACAAGTGAATAACCCTTTAATTAAAGTTGGTAGAATGAAATAAATCTCAGGAGCATGACTTAGACATGCGCGACTCATTTGAGACCTTTTCCGGATGTCTAGCTCACTACTGAAGAACGTGAGGACTTCTTTAAGCCTCCAGTCTTTGGAGCAGTTACTCATGTGCCTAGAACTAAGCAGGCTTGTCCCCATCAATTGAAGTCTGTGCTCGAAATTAGCTGTGTGCTTAACTGTTCGACGGGCTTGTGGTCTCAACTGTGTACTTGGTGCCTATGCGGTGGTTTGGCAAGGTCCATCGTGAGCATGTGATGAAACCCTTGGGAAGCATGGCTCTTTGTCACATAATGACTCTTGGCCAAACCAGCCACGTTCTGATACCCGATTACTTTGTGGTGGCCACAGCGATGCTTTCCTTCCCGCATGCCCTTTGCTGTGTGCACTTTGCCTCAGTGGCACCACTTCATGTGAAGGTTTTCAAATGTTGAATCTGATGTCTTTCTGTACTGCTGGATGGGTGCCGCCATCTTTTTGAAATGACAAAGATTTATTTTTTTTTTTAAACTTTCAGCTTGTCTTTTTTTCTCTCTGTGATATCTCACCCAATGCTGCTTGTTAGATGCTGCCTGCGTTTTCTAAAAACAGTTTCATAAAAAAAAATAAATCAGTATTTCGTATCTCCCCCCACTACTCTATTAAAATAAAAAAAAAGGTTTTCACTACCTCTGAATGGAACACCACCTTTGAACGGTTGCCTATTCACTGATAAAGCAGAGTTAAAATAACTCAGGAGTTCTAACCCTCTTTGGCAGTAAAAGAATGTATGTTCTGTCTCCATTTGTTGGCATGCTCTTGTCCAGTATGGATAAAGAAAAATAAATTGAACATCTCTTGTATTTTCTTAATTGTTAGCCGCTTGGAAATTTATGGGTCAGGTAAATTGATAAACCCTGTAAGTATTATTCAGTCCACGGTTCTACTGTTACCTTTCATTAAACTGCTTTAAATGCATGATGACTCAGGCCGGCCAGTTCCACTGCTGCATTTTTCCATCGTCAAAAGTACAGAAGTTTTGGGCTCATCAGGGCTGCATGGCTTTACTTGGTTTGTTTGGCTAAACTGTTTGGGTCTCCGTGCTCCCAAGACTGAGTAACGCAAACCATTCATGGAAAAGCAAAGAGCTTGTGTCAGTTAGGGCATCACTTGCCAGCTCATCAACATTCACTAATTGTATCTCTTGCTTTTCACAGCTCCTCATGTTAGATAAACCAGTTAGACACTTACTGTGCATATATATATGTTGGGTTTTGTTGTTTTTAAATTCTTTTTTTTTGTATATGGCGCTGTGTTCTGTGAATGTGTCAAGGCACAGTATTTAAGAATCCATACACGCTTTGAAGTGAATAGCAGAATTTTTGTTGTACTAAGAAATGTTTGCTCGCTGTTTAAGCACTGGTTTCCAAGGGCTTTGATTCATGAGCTAAAATGACTAAGAAGGTTGCTGCTCCTGGTGTACAGGCAGGGCTGGGTAGGCTGACACTCCTTGTGAAATAGCTGCGTCTTAAAGTGCAGTGATTTAAGGGAAACCATCCCAGATTTTGTTGTGTCAAGAGAACGTTGGGCTGTAACTTTGCACTCTAAGTAGCTTGTGAATCAGAAGCCTTGAGCAGCTGATCACGGCTTTCTTCCATTGACATGTATTTATGACACAAAGTGGGGTATAAATGCTCCCATTTGTTTGTTTTATTTTCTCAGTCACAGTTGCATCCTTTTAAAAAAGTCCTCTTTCCGTGATAAATAGTGTAGGCTAAATCAGCACAATTTTTACTTTGATTAGTGGAGAAACTTTTGGGGTGTTTGTCTGCAATCTCAAACTTGGGTCTGGACTGAATTGTGGATTTTGCAAAGACAGAACTGACACTTAATTACAGCACACAAATAATTTCAGCTCAGATCGGGGGACTCCTAACCAAAGTGTAGTGACATGTTGGCTGTATTGTGACAGAATCTTCTTATACATGTGTGATTATAGAAGTCCTCTTATTTTTTGAATTAAGATCTTTCAGTAGGTTTGCTGTCTGTAGTTACCTTCTAAGTCCACTTAACTTGAAAGCTTCAAAAGGTGGTGGGATATTTTGCCTCTAATAAGTAAGAGAAGAAATGTATTTTTTTTTCCTCTTCTCATTGGTGAGTTTTGGAACTGGCAAACAAACATCAGTGCTTTTTGAAGCTCTGTATGATAAGCAAACAAAGGTAAGTTTCCTTTGTGAAGAGGAACAAAGAGTTACTTGCAGCAGCTTTCAAGTTGCTAAAACTAATAATCTCAGTGTTTATAGGAGGAGTAATTGCCATCTGGAACAAAAAGGTGGGATGTGGGGTTTTTAATCAAATGTAGAGGGTTTCTTTTTTACTGAAAATATGTACTTTTGATGAAAAATATGGATATTTTAAGGGTAAAACTCAAACCCCCCATCTTATGCACCCAAAAATTAGCTTGGGAATACAGATACTTATGTTTGCATAAACTAGTAGCATCTGGTAGATTAAATTGGCCAGTCCATATGGGAATCATCTTGAATTAGGTGCTTCTAATAAAACTAGGCATCAAAGATGTTACTCATAAAGTCTTCTACTTTTTGTGAACTCTTCATTACTCTTTGCGGACTCAGGAAATGTTGGGAGTTGACTGGTGTATTTAGCATTTTGCCTTGCCTAAAGCCCTGTGGCACTTGCTTGTGTCTAAAGTTACTGTGAGGAAAAGAAGAATTAGTACGTAAAACATAGAGCTAGAAAAAGTTGGAAATTAAAACTAGTATTTTTTGGGAGGGTTGTCTGCAAAGTGCCATCTGTGTGGTTACTGATCCCTTCCTGGCGTGGAAGGTTCTAGGAGGTAGCTACAACCTGACCTATTTGTAAAGATAAATGTTATTTGCAGATACAGATGTTCAAGAAACTGCTCCAACAGACTTGCTTCAGGTCAGACTTTTTTTCAGGTGACACTTTTTTGCAGCCTGTACCTCTGGGTGAAGTGTCTGGCAGGCATCATAACTTGAATGTGCTATGACATATTACGTGACCCGTACTGCATGCCTTTGTTTATGCTGTTGCACTGCAAAAAAACCAGACTTTTTTTCTTTTTTTTTTTCTTTTTTCCCCCTCGTCTCTAATGTAGATTGGGGGGTGCTGCAGTCTTAACGTCTTTTCTGTACGTGACAACAGATTATCTCGAATTCCCCCTGAAATTTCCCAAGCCGCTGAGCTTCATGTCCTGGATGTTGCTGGAAACAGGTAAGAGAGTTTTGTATTGGGATGTTCTTTTGCTGGATTTACGTAAATCTTTCACTGAATTTCACTGAATTTCTACCAACAAAAGTTACTACATCTAAGAATGAAGTAACAAAGAACCAATTGCCACTTTTATGTTAGCATTACTGTTGAAATTGTCAAAGTAGTCTTCCCACCTGGCCCAAAGTAGCATCAATTGCGTGTTGTCATGAGTATGTTTTCTGAATTGCTTTGAGGAAAAGGTAGGCTTTTTTTTTAAAAAAAACAAACAAACAAGAAACAAACAAACAAAAAAACCAAACCCTCTGGATTTCTGCGTTAAAAACTGAGAATCTAGGCAATTTGGCAGAGCTTCTGCTGAACCTACCAGCCTTAACGTAAGGTAGCACTAATATTGAGTTTCTCAACTCAGAGATGCAGTGCAAGCAGCAAATAATGCCACTTTGACCTTGTGGTTTCTCGTGAATCTTAGTTGATGTGCTTCGGACATCAAAATGCAGCAAGGAGTGGATTGAAGCATAAAGCAGCAAATGAGTTCAGTTGCTTAGTAGGAAGCTAAGTGGGGATAAAAAAAAAAAAAAAACAAACCAAAAAGAAAAGCAAATGGCATCTCCTGTGTGTGATACAATTATCTGATGGGCACCAACATATTTCTGATCTGGTGATTGTGTATGTATCAGGCTCCAGAGCAGAAGCAGCTGTCTGCCTTCTGCGGTGTTTTACTGCAGTAGAAAAAGCTCAGCATTGTTTTATCTGTTATTCACAACTACAGAGAATTATGGTATAAAGTTAAGCTGCGGATTCTTTTTAAAAGGATGGAGTAGTTGGAGTTGATGACTACTGCAGTGCTTTCTATTAGAGGCATTAATCTCTGTCCTGTTGATTCCAACTCAGGGATATATACTTAAGAGTCGAATTCATGACTATTTATTAAATCTCCTGGAGATTGTCCTAACCTTTTTACTTCTCTTTTTTGAACTAGGTTGACGTATCTTCCCCTCTCGCTGACTACCTTAAAGCTGAAGGCTTTGTGGTTGTCTGACAACCAGTCCCAGCCTTTGCTGACTTTTCAGACTGACACAGACCCTGAAACAGGAGAAAAGATTTTAACATGTGTATTACTTCCTCAAATGCCTTCTGAGCCTGGTTGCCAAGGTAAATGCCTAGAGTTAGTTTTTCATTTTCGTCTTTGTTTACTGTGGTAAGGTTTGTAAAGCATGCATAAGTTCCAGTGAGCAAAGCAGCAAAGTTCTGGTTGAATTTTAACTTCTACACTTTTTTGGGTAGCGATACTAGTTTTCAGAAGACTTGAAAAACGTGGCTGAGTGTTACTGAAAATACAATGACATCAGCTACAATAAAGAAAATATAGACCTGGAAGAAGACGACTTAATTCTCTCATTATTCTGAG
>NW_015090902.1:601344-636427 GCF_001431845.1 Calidris pugnax | reverse complement strand
TTTCTACCAACAAAAGTTACTACATCTAAGAATGAAGTAACAAAGAACCAATTGCCACTTTTATGTTAGCATTACTGTTGAAATTGTCAAAGTAGTCTTCCCACCTGGCCCAAAGTAGCATCAATTGCGTGTTGTCATGAGTATGTTTTCTGAATTGCTTTGAGGAAAAGGTAGGCTTTTTTTTTAAAAAAAACAAACAAACAAGAAACAAACAAACAAAAAAACCAAACCCTCTGGATTTCTGCGTTAAAAACTGAGAATCTAGGCAATTTGGCAGAGCTTCTGCTGAACCTACCAGCCTTAACGTAAGGTAACACTAATATTGAGTTTCTCAACTCAGAGATGCAGTGCAAGCAGCAAATAATGCCACTTTGACCTTGTGGTTTCTCGTGAATCTTAGTTGATGTGCTTCGGACATCAAAATGCAGCAAGGAGTGGATTGAAGCATAAAGCAGCAAATGAGTTCAGTTGCTTAGTAGGAAGCTAAGTGGGGAAAAAAAAAAAAAAAAAACAACCCCAAAAGAAAAGCAAATGGCATCTCGTGTGTGATACAACTATCTGATGGGCACTGACATATTTCTGATCTGGCAATTGTATGTATCAGGCTCCAGAGCAGAAGCAGCTGTCTGCCTTCCACGGTGTTTTACTGTGGTAGAAAAAGCTCAGCATTGTTTTATCTGTTATTCACAACTACAGAGAATTATGGTATAAAGTTAAGCTGCAGATTCTTTTTAAAAGAATGGAGTAGTTGCAGTTGATGACTACTGCAGTGCTTTCTATTAGAGGCATTAATCTCTGTCCTGTTGATTCCAACTCAGGGATATATACTTAAGAGTCGAATTCATGACTATTTATTAAATCTCCTGGAGATTGTCCTAACTTTTTTACTTCTCTTTTTTGAACTAGGTTGACGTATCTTCCCCTCTCGCTGACTACCTTAAAGCTGAAGGCTTTGTGGTTGTCTGACAACCAGTCCCAGCCTTTGCTGACTTTTCAGACTGACACAGACCCTGAAACAGGAGAAAAGATTTTAACATGTGTATTACTTCCTCAAATGCCTTCTGAGCCTGGTTGCCAAGTTTTCTGCCGGATGTTAGTTTTTCATTTTATATAGAAATCCTTCGTCTTTGTTTACTGTGGTAAGGTTTGTAAAGCATGCATAAGTTCCAGTGAGCAAAGCAGCAAAGTTCTGGTTGAATTTTAACTTCTATGCTTTTTTGGGTAGCGATACTAGTTTTCAGAAGACTTGAAAAACGTGGCTGAGTGTTACTGAAAATACAATGACATCAGCTACAATAAAGAAAATATAGACCTGGAAGAAGACGACTTAATTCTCTCATTATTCTGAGACTTGCTAGTGGGCCAAAGAGTGGTGTCCATAGGTAAATGCCTAGAGTTAGTTTTTCATTTTATATAGAAATCCTTCGTCTTTGTTTACTGTGGTAAGGTTTGTAAAGCATGCATAAGTTCCAGTGAGCAAAGCAGCAAAGTTCTGGTTGAATTTTAACTTCTATGCTTTT
Organism: Calidris pugnax; assembly: GCF_001431845.1. NCBI lineage: Eukaryota > Metazoa > Chordata > Aves > Charadriiformes > Scolopacidae > Calidris > Calidris pugnax. Next base: position 634,907 of record NW_015090902.1, on the reverse strand, counting down.
TTGGGTAGCGATACTAGTTTTCAGAAGACTTGAAAAACGTGGCTGAGTGTTACTGAAAATACAATGACATCAGCTACAATAAAGAAAATATAGACCTGGAAGAAGACGACTTAATTCTCTCATTATTCTGAGACTTGCTAGTGGGCCAAAGAGTGGTGTCCATATTTGTGTATGTTAATTTTACATCTTAAAAATATACATATATATATATAGTGAAAAGTGGTGGATTTCCAACTACAGTCTCTTTACCAGAAAAATGCTTTTGTAGTTAGTAGTAAGCAGTAGACATTTTACTTTTTAGCAAGCTGATTTTCTTTCAGGCAAAGGTGCTGTGCATTAACTTTATTCTGTTCTTCAACAAATGTAGAATTCCAGTATAAGTTGCTCTTACCTTTCACATATATATATATAGTGAAAAGTGGTGGATTTCCAACTACAGTCTCTTTACCAGAAAAATGCTTTTGTAGTTAGTAGTAAGCAGTAGACATTTTACTTTTTAGCAAGCTGATTTTCTTTCAGGCAAAGGTGCTGTGCATTAACTTTATTCTGTTCTTCAACAAATGTAGAATTCCAGTATAAGTTGCTCTTACCTTTCGTGCTGAAACTTGCCTCTGGGTCAGGTGGAACCATAAACTCTTTTTCAGCGTTGGCTGGGTTGCTCTTCCAGTAACTTCTGGATAGCTTTTGTCCTCAAACTTTTATAGCGATGTGTGAACATTTGAGGGGATTCATCTGAGCTAATATGTAAACTTTTGCTGTCATCACTGGAGAGTAATTTATCCCATCCAAGAATAAACTTTTAAAAGAAATCATGTGGATTCTTCTGCAAGTACAAAGAGGGCCTGAGGAGAAAAGCTCAGCTGTATCATAGGTACCCAAACTTACCTGGATTAATTCCACTCTTTGAATACTTTACAGCTGGAGCAAATAGAAAGCATTAAAGCAGTAGAAGTGTAGAAATGACTCAGTTTTGTGTCAGCTTCTGGATGTTAAAAATGCAAATTGCATTAAGAATTAAAATAAGTAAACGAATTAACCCCTTTAGATTTAGAGAAGATTAAGCTAGGTCAAGAAGAGTAGCTGAGGCAGACTGACTTTCTCTAAAAGCCTCACTACTAGAAATTAGATTTCCCCCTCTCCAAATTAATCTCATGGCTTCAAGGGTAGAAGGCTTGGAATTAAGCTTGTTGGACGTCTATGCCTGGCAATACTAAATGGATGAGGTCAGAAAAAGTAATGATCCTGTGTTATGGAATGCCATTTAGGGAACTGGCTAATGTCAGATGGCAGCCATGGTCCAGACAAAAAGCATGCATAGTGGCAAGTATACTAAATTATATAATCAGTACTCTAAAACTGCCACAAACCTGAAATACTCCAAGTACAGAAGTTTCTCATTGGTACAGAAACTATTTATTATGTGTTCTTGATAACAGAAAATCAATACAAGTTTTGTTTTCTATCCAAAAAAAAAAAGAAATAGACAATTGTGAATCTCAGATGAGTGATTGGTTGGATATTGCAGTTTTTAACAGTTTAGCATGTTGATGTTTTAGACTTGCTGTGACTCTTTAGTTACGTTTCGCTGTTCTAACAGATAACCTACCACGATGTGGTGCACTGGAGAGTTTGGTAAATGAAATGTCAGATGAAGCATGGAATGAGCGGGCAGTGAATAGAGTCAGTGCAATTCGCTTCTTAGAAGATGAAAAAGATGAAGACGATAATGAAATGGTATGTTTTCCGAGCCTCTGGTTACCTGCAGACACTGTCACCTTAACACAAAAGTGTAAAAGTATCTAAGCTATGACTGCATGTTTCTTTGCATATGTTTGTAGCAGAAATAGTTCGTGTTGACGGCTGAAACTTTTCATATTGACTTAAAATGCCTTTTTTTTCTTTTCTTTTTTTCTACTTTGAATATAACTTTCATGTTCTGATGCAGTTCGGTCTTTATTTTGCTTTGTTTTCCTCTGTCTGCTCAGGATGCTTTATTTCCAGAAACAAGATAGAATCTTTTTCTGCATCTGTGAAGCTTTACTGCCTGAAAATAGATAAAGTCTAATCTAAGACTCCAGCACTCTGGCATGTGTCTCCACTAAGTTCGCCATTGTTTGTCTCTCTTAATTTCTATTTCCAATCTCTTTCTTTCTCCTCTCTTTGCTACTTCTTTTTATTCCCTCCACCACTCGCACTGCGACAACCATAGTGTCCATAAGCAGCACGAATGTTGATCATTAGTTCCCCACTTAAACAAAGGATGTGGGAGCATCTGTCACTGTACTTATAAGACCTCTCCTTTAAGTTGGGCTCTGCATGTCCTGAAGATCAAAATGCAACGTGATCTTTAGCTTCACTAACTTTCATTGACAATTAAAACTCTATGTAAAGATTAAGACTACTTCAATCAGATTTTCAGCGTGCTTCTCTGATGCTCTAAAAACTTGCTGGTGGTTCTCGTTAGAGCTCAGCTTGAGATACTTCAGGGCACTGTCTGGATACAATCCAGCACACTAGAAACATGGTCTTACTTTAAAAAGTGGCTATAAAAATTCTGTGTTAGTAGAGATATGAACATTTAGGTTTCCAAGCAAGGTGGTTGCTTAATCCAAAGCAGCAGAAGCTAAATCTCTCTGATTTCTGACTGATAAGGGGGTTCAGAAGGATGCTTCTTAAAAACTGTGCCAGCCTGAGAATGTCCATGCGATAATGAGGGCTCAGGTGTTAATGATAACTGCTTTCAGTCATGCTATTACAGCCTGACTTGAGGCAAGAACCCTTTTTGGGTGAAAAGAAGTTTGTGATCCTGCTGGGGAGGAGGAAGGGCAGGTTTCCAAAGCAGTCTTGACCAATGCACCAATTGCAGTCTTGACCAATTGATGGCTCATTGGCTCTACTGTAATCTGCACAGCTTACGTGTATACCAGTGAAAAGTAATTGCATGTATGTATGTATGATACTGATACATATTTGTGCAGTTATTCTTGGTGTTCTGTTGGTCTCTAATCTGGATGCTAACTGGGGTTTTTATAAATATTGTTTTCCTTGTAAAGGTTTCGGCACAATGAAGTTAGAGGTTCTTGTGTCTAAGATGGGAGAGAAATGCTCCCTCTTCTTTCTTTCAAAATATTTGTTCTCATTTGAGAAGAGAACCAAACTGTGTGGTGGGGCTGGAAGGCATACAGAGCTCAACACAAACACGTATTTGACACTGTAAAGAGATCTTGTGGGATTCTTTCAAAACCAGCTGAATATTTTTTTTTGTTTGAAATGTGATCTTTAATCACTTGAATGGTTTGGGGGGGAAAAAAGAAATAATTCCCAACTATATTTATGAAAGAATCTTCACTTCATAACTTGTAATTGTTGAGTGGCTTTCAGATTAGTAGGTCAAGAGATGAAAAAATTTGCTCCTAGACAGTTCTCGAAAGCTCTTTCACTGGCTTCATAAACAAGCAGCTATGAAAATAATGTTCACCCTAGAGCATTGTAGTTAGAAAAGGAAAAGGGGGAAAAGAAAAAAAATCGATAGCTAATATTTGGTATGTGAATGCTAAAGCCTTGAAAGTGTATGTTGTTTTTCAAAGAGACGAAGGCAAAACCACTTATTGCGCTGTTTATTTTTAGAGAACACTTCTAAGGCGAGCCACTCCACACCCTGGAGAATTAAAGAACATGAAAAAGACAGTGGAGAATTTACGGAATGATATGAATGCTGCTAAAGGACTGGATTCAAACAAAAACGAGGTCAATAATGCCATTGACAGAGTGACCACTTCTGTGTAGAGTTTCATCTCCAGGTTTTACCTCCTGTGTCTTCCCCTGCTGTTGAAATGTTCCTGTCGTCTTCTGGGACCTCACTGAGCCCCTTTTTGTTTTTAACCAGAACCTGATTCATCGTCTCCATATCTGTGAAAAGTGCTGCCCGCTGGAAGAAAGTGCCTTATTTCATCCAGGCAGTGAACCAATAATTTCCAAATCAATGTTGTAATTTTAGTAGTTTAGGCTTTTTTAAGTATAATGCACTACTGTATGCAAAATACAATATTTTTGTCTTAAACACGGGGGAAATAATGCTTTTCTTTTCCAGAGTGCTGGGGTATCTTTTTCCCAGTGGCTGGATGTGCTGGTGAGAAATATAGTTTTGTGGAAAATTGATACACTTTTTTTATTTTTTTGGCAGCTCAGATGGTGTAAATTTTAAATTTTTGTATAGGACTTTCGTAACAAAATGATGTATTTCATTTTTAAGAGAAAATTTATCTTGAGCGGTACATATTTTAGCATTTGTGGAAGAGAACAAGTTTCATGGACAACTGTACTCATTCGTTTGTACCACCCATTGTGCCTTACTGTGTCTCGTATGTCATAATAGTCTTAAATATTACAATTCTTGAGGAAAGTGAGTAGATTTAAACTTGTTCTCCTGTTTTAGCTATGTTTTTCTTTTTGGACAGTAATTTGTTGGGATTTTTACAACAGAGACCTTATGTTTATATCATGGGACTTTAGGTCATGAAGCACAAATGTTAGTTTTCTTGTAAACAGAATTAAGATTAAAATGACCAAACTGCTATTGTTTATTACATAATGCACTCACACTTTAACTTAGTTGTAATGAAACATCTTGGTTTGGATGCTGTGTTGCATTGCAGTCACTAGAAATTCATGCTTCCGTTGGTTTTTTGGTTTTGTTTTTGTTTTAAATGTGCCATCTGTAAAATAACTTGAAAAACAGCACGATAGACTTTCAGAAGCACAGTATGAAACTAGTTTTATGTATTACACAAGAAAGCATGATTCTTTAAAGTGCTTTGGTGGTTTTATATAAATATATAAAACCATAATAAAAAAAATATCTTTAAAATCTTCAGTAGATTTATTGTATCATTAAAATAGCAATTAAAGTATGTATGAATTAATACTTGAATTTACTATCATTGTTACTGTGTTGCACTTCCAGTGGTCCAATGCTGATTTCAAGGTCTTATTAAATCTGTGGGTTCTGGTTTGTTTATAAAGGTAAGTATTTGCCGAGTTGAATTCAGTAAATAATAATTTTGCAAAAGGCTGGTGAAGATGGATTTTGGTGTCTCTGGGTTCTGTATGTGCCGGGAGCTCACAAAGACCACTAACTTGTCAAGTGCAGGGACTACTTGAGCAGTGTGAGTGCAGAGCAAAGGTTTGACATAACTAGTGTGAGCTAATGCAATGATCCCAGACTTCAACAAAAGGAAGGACCTGACACTTCACGTGTGGCTGACCACGTCCCTTCTTCTGCTGAACATTTCTTCCAGCAAGCGTTGGTTGTATGTGTGTTTCTGGGAGAAGATGGGAAAGGAGGAGATCAGGGAAGTCATAATAACTCCTGTGTTAAAATCGGTAACTGCAATCTTTGATAGTATTTGTAATTTAACTTTAAAAATTTTGGGTTGAAGCTTATAAAAAAAAGACACTGCTTTGGTTTTGGTATTGGGCAAGTAGGTATGGCAAGCCGTCTCCAAATATTCGAATCTGTCTTGGCAAAATGCATTAATTTTTGTGATTTCTTCTAATCCCAAAGGTTCCTCATAAGCTTCGAGGCTGGTTTCTTTGCAGGAGCTGCTGCAGGTTGATAGGTGTTAGGTTAGCTCAGGGGTAGCTCCATTTCATTCTTCCCAAGGCTGAGCTTTGCCTGTTGTTCTTGGCAAGCTGCTGTTAAAATAAAACCAGAAAGAAAATGAGGTTTTTGTACGATCGGCTCCAACCTTGGGTAGAATTTTCTTTTTAAAGTACTTACTGGGATTGGCACAACAGAAGTTTGAAAATGTAGGAAACTGTACCCAGAGTCCAAGTAAACCTCAGCAGACCCATTTGAGATGAAAATGAGTTCCTAAAAAAGACAGACCAAATCCAAAGGCAGCAGCGAGACCTGAGCTCTGTGATGACGGTTTTTCATTTGGATGATGAGGTTTGGTTTTGGGGTTTTTTTTGTCGTTTGGGTTTTTTTTGGTTTGGGTTTTTTTTAGCATCTGCTCCAGATATAAACAGGAGAGCTGCAGCAGATAGATGAGATGAATGTGTAAAGCCTGGATTTGGACCTTTCCTAACATGCCACCAGATGGAATAAACAGGAGAGCTGCAGCAGATAGATGAAATGAATGTGTAAAGACTGGACATGCCACCAGATGAAAATCAAAGAAAATCATTAACTGCCTGTGTTCACCTACTCCCTCCTGCTGAAGTCTCAACAAGACGTAAACCCTGTTATAGCCCCGTGGTAGGTGCTTTATCGTGAGGGAGTTGCTTTTTGTACGCTCTGGGAAGCTTGTGGAGACTGCACCTCAGCCCCAAAACCAGCCAGAAGACAGGCACTGCCTGCTGCCTTGGCTTTGACATGAAGTAACTGCTCAGCACTCCATTTATTTATTTATTTGAATAGTGGAATGGATATTTTGGTTTCTCTGGCTACAGAGAAGTGGATGAAGGCTTGTTGCCTTCATTTGGGACAGTTTCATGTTCCCACACCCTACTGCCATCTCCTCGTGGGCGTCTCAGCCAAGGACAGGTGTTAGGAATTGCTTGGTGAAGGTGTTTGCCGCCGTTCATTTGTTAAAGAAAATAAATTGAGCTCAGAACAGGGTCCAGCAGTTGCTTGGTGACAGGTTAAGAGGAGCTGAAGTCCATCACCAAACCATCCTGCTGCTGTGTCCCCAGAGGAGCGTTGGTGTTCCCTGCCTTTCGCTGCCATCTGTCTTCACTTTGTGAAGCTCTGTGGTGAAAGTCTGGATTTTGGTTACGTTTTTTCAGTGAGTATCTGGGGGGATTTGGAAAAGGAGGTGTATTTTGCAGGCTTCTCCACTAAGACCGTGTCACGCTGTGTCACGTCTTTTGTCTATGCTCTTCGGGTGAGGCACTTTGCAGTTAGTTCGGCAGTATATACAACTCAGGGCAGGGTGTTGAGAGTCTGGAAATAAGTGTATTTTTCCTGCTTACTGAAAACTTGAGATGCAAAGCAGCTGCTGGTAGTGTGGTGTAATAGCTGTGCTAGTGTGGAATAATAGCAGTTGAAGTGTCATTCGCTTTTCAGGGCAGCAAAGATGCTCGAATCTGGGCAAAGAGTGACAAGTGGCCACCATCTCTCTCCCCCAAATCCTAAACGTCTGGTTCACATCGCTTTTTGTTATGAAAGAGTGACTTGCATGTCATGTTCCACCTCATCCAGCCTAGGCTCCAGCAGTCCCTCGGATGCGTCGAATGGTCTGTATGTGTGCCATTTTGTGTAGTGGTTTTCGTACACTTGTCCTCCCAACAGTGCTAATGAACTTCCAGACACTTTTAACTGTATTTTACACCCAGAATAAGCTGATGATGTTTGTTCTGCTGAAACAGTGTATGTCCCTGAAAGTGTGACCCTCCCTTCCCACACTCTTTTCTCTTGCTGGTGCTTCGAGGAGCCTGAGTAGTGAATATAATTTTGTAAGCATAGATTTTTTTGTTGTTTTTTTTTTTGTTTTTTTCCCTCTATAAACTTTTTCAGTTGCTTAGTATGTCTTTTGGGAGGTGGATTTACTGCAAGGAAAGAAACACTACAAAACTTGCATGCTGCTTTATTAGCTGTAAACAGGTAACCAGGGAAAACCAATTGACCGTAGTAGTGGAGTGGATTTAATATTAACCTGTCAGTTACTGCATGTGAGTTCTCTTTATTGAAAGACACAATTCCGTAGTCTTAAAAAAAAAAAAAACAGAAAAAAACCAAACCACCAAAACCTCTCTTGCTCCCGTTGTTAGTGTAGCAACAGATTTTTCCATCCCCTGTGTGTTGCTCCAGGCTTTTTCCACAGCTTCCATAGAAATCGCGTGTCAAGATCATTTTTCTGGCTTACGTGCCATATTTTTGATAATCAGCGTATTGTGGGAAAGCACATGCTGGAAACTTGGATCCCACTGTCCTTTCCAGTGAATGACTTGTGTCCGGGACACACTGACCAGCCTGCTTCTTGTCAAATATTACTGCTGCCTGAACTTTTTTTTGCTGATTAGCTACTTAACAGGTTTCACTACTTGGTGCTCACAAATTCAGCTTTTGAGAGGAGATTAGTGACACAGGGAATTTAATATTATTTTTTTTTAAAGTGCATTTTTTAATATATCAGTTGATCCTCTCCTGGTTCACTGTAAATGTCTACCTCCTGCTGGGGCTATTTATCAGAAATGTCCCAGACCTTTTGTTAATGGAGAATTTGTTCTCATTCTTTGCCTTGACTCTGGAAAATAAAATTACTTTAGTTTTTCAATTGACTTGATAAGAGTGTTCCCCATCTTCAATTATTTCCATCAAACACACAAAATCTGTTTGTGTGTGTATGTTGCTACCAGAGGAGGTGACAAAAGCTGACTGGTCTTGGCTATCTATCAATAAATGTTTTGCGTGTTCCCTTCCTCCTAAACCAATTGGGACATTTCCAGAGGGATAGCGGCTTCCTCTCTCATTTTGAAGTCGGGAATATAATCAGTATTCAACCAGATTGATGGAAAAAAGTGAGATTTTTTTCAAAGCGGAAAAGCAGATAGCTGGTTTGAGGACAGCTTTGTGAGCTGCTTTGCAGAAGCCATTTTCTCTCTTCTTCTGGTGGGTGTTGGAGACACGTGTGTTGTATCGCCCCTTGTATGGTTCTTGTGGCAACAGGACGGCCAGTGGTGGGCTCTGCTGGGGCAGAGGGCTTTGAGGAGCTCGATGCGTGTAGCTGGGCTGTGCCTCCTACTAACTCCAGTCTGAAGGGTTCATGGCAGTCTGGGGTAGAATTTGTGTCTTGTTCAGGATGTGCCTCTTGACCCTGATGTTAGTAGCCCATTAACGCTGAGATCTTGAGAAGTAGCATGTCTTTATACAGGAGAAGTCCTCTCTGGGGAAAGCACAGCATCAGCATTGTCTGTGGGAAGAACTCTGTGGCTCCTTGGTGGTGTTGTGGAGAAGGGATTTAGCAAATCTCCCTTGGTCTTAATACTGGGAAGCTGAGACCTGATGCTGAATAACCTCTGACTCTTTTTTTCTCTTGGTGCTCATGTGTTGCTGGAGAACGTTGTCTGAACCGAAGCCTCTGGATGTGCAGCTGGAGGCAAGGTTAACAGCCATACCCAAAATGTAGACAAGTACTGACTCTGGTAACTGTCCTCAAAATCCATGGATGGACGCATGGCTTGGAAATACCACCAAAGCATCAGCAGCTTGAATTTCAGTTTGTAAGCATCCCCAGGGCAATGCAGAGGCAGGACTCTTCAAAGTTAGTTTCGTGTTGGACTAAAACTGTCTTCTTTTGGTCCTGGAGCAAATGATGAGACTGTGCCACTGGTGTGAGTGGTCTGATCCTCTGAGCTCTGCCTGGAACTTGCTGGTTCTACCCAACCCCCAAATAAATGCATTAAAACATTTTGAAGTAGCTCCTAGGAGATAATGCTTGTCCTGTATTTCTAGAAGATTAAACAAGATACTACGTTGGACTAAAACTGTCTTCTTTTGGTCCTGAAGCAAACTGGAGCAAATGATGAGACTGTACCACTGATGTGAGCAGTCTGATCCTCTGAGCTCTGCCTGGAACTTGCTGGTTCTACCCAACCCCCAAATAAATGCATTAAAACATTTTGAAGTAGCTCCTAGGAGATAATGCTTGTCCTGTATTTCTAGAAGATTAAACAAGACCCTACACAATTCCCTGAAAGGAGGGTGTAGAGAGGGGGGGGTCAGTCTCTTCTCCCACGCCACAGGCGATAGAACAAGAGGAAATGTCCTCAAGTTACACCCGGGAAGGTTCAGGTTGGATATTAGGAAAAATTTTTACACTGAAAGGGTTATGAAGCCTTGGAATGGGCTGCCCAGGGCAGTGGTTGAGGCACCATCCCTGGAGGTGTTCAAAAGATGTGTTGACATCGTGCTGGGGGACATGGTTTAGTGATGTGGGTATTTTGGGGAATTTTTTTTTTATTAGATTTAAGTTGATGGTTGGACTAGATGATCTTAAAGGTCCCTTCCAACCCAGACTATTCTATGATTCTATAAACACGAGTGAATTTCTTTAGCATTTGTTGGTGGCATTGTGGACTTCCACTAAGCAATTTAAAACCAACCCAAAATCTAAACTAACTACCATAACGAGTGATTATTTGAATATTGCTGATGATTTATTTTTTTTTCCCATTCAAAATGGGAGAAAATTGCGAGTCTGAAGAGCATTTGCATAGTGGATGCTTTTAGGATAACCTACAGCAATTTTATCTTTTTCAATGGTGTTTTCAGGAAACGCAAAAATCTTATCTGGCTAGTTAAAAATTTGAACATCTAAGTTTAAAATTAAGTCATGTATTTACTGCTAGCAAAGTTTCCCTGTGGAAGGGTTGCTTCAGTATTCTGTTCAGGCAGCTTTTATGCTGCTTATTCCACAGCCAAAGCATATTCAAGGATGCCTTTGTTTTCAGCAGCATTTTGTTTAGCTTTCATTCTTATTTCATGCGAATCACACAGAGCTCTTTTAGAGACAGCCTTTTGTACTTTAAAAAGGGAATGAGTCTGAAATAGTTTTCAATTAGTAGAATGCTGTACGTTATGCATAGTTGTACTTAAACGGAGGAGAATGTTTATATTCTAGGAAATACATCTTTAAAGATGATTTTCTTTCCCATATTTAGTAGTTAAGCAATTTAAGAAAATCTTTTTTTTTTTTTTTTTTTAAATAGAAAAATAGTCAAGGATGTAAGTTTAGGGTTTTGAGTTGAATTCTAGTAGCAGGTGTATTACCACCAAAATATTCTAGGTATCTGGGAACAGTGGCTTCTGCTTGCCCACGGTGACCAGTTTGTTGGTGGAAGCAGGGTGTTTCCTTGTCACTGGGTGGTTTCAGCATGGTGCTTCAGAAATGAGGCTGGGTTTCATATCTCAGCTTTTAATGTTAGGGTGTTCTGGATTCTTTTTCATTTGCCAGAATGATTTAGGGTGATACATAGCATTTGCACACCTTTGTTGCCTGGAGGAAGTTCATTCTCTAGAGGATTTATTAGTGAGATCGTATCAGAATAGACACCTTGTACTTTATGGGAACAATTTGTCCTCTTAACATACAGGGGAACGATACAGAGGAGTATTTATGTTCTGAGGAGACCGCCTTTGCAAACGTGAAAAACATGTTGAAAGGAGGTAAAAAGGGAGCCCACCTGACTTGCTGGTGAAATATTGAAGGAAAATGATCTGTTATCAATCAGTTAGTATCATTACTAATGGAGGGAGATGGAAAATGTGTTTCTATGGAACATAACTGCTGAGACTGATAAATAGTTCCACCCTCCCTCCCCCCAAAAAAAACCCATTTCTTCTGCATTTACAAAACATCGGTGTTGTACAGTCCAAAATATCCAGGAAGCCTGAAGTCCTAAATACCAAATTCCCCATTTCTCATTGTTTTATTACACATATTTCGGAGAGAATGTAAAACTGTGTGCCTCACTCTGTATTTGCTACTAATGACTTAAAACATTGACTGTTTTAATTTTTTGGGGGACACAAGAAGAAACTTCCTGCCTTACCTTAATAGTAAAAGGACCAATTGTCATCTGTAAAATTCTGTAAAGAGAACTGATTTTTCTCTCTTAATATTAGGATATTTGCCAGTGGCCTCTTTTGTCTCAAAGCGTGGTTCTATAGTATGGAATCTAATGAGAATGAGCAAATAAATTAGTGGAGGTTTTTTTTAAGATCCTTTAGGAGTATGAATCTACTCTCTGTTAGCTGCGCTGTAGCAATTTCCACCTTGAGGGGTGACAGAAGCTTTTTGCCCATCTAATCCCCGTTAATACATCAGAGTAATGAGTTGGGGGGGGGAGTTGGAGGAGGCTTGGTGGAGAGAAAAAAAAAAATCCGATAAGGAGATTGAGTGGTCGCTTGGTGCTAAAGCACAGCAAAGAGCCGGGCAGAGTAACACCCTGGCAGTCTGTGGGGCCAGCAAACGGCCTCCCTGAACATTCTCTGTTCCTCACCTTATACTGCTACTGAACTATGGATTGAGTCCAATAGCTTACTACCAGCCCTTAAACCTTTTCCTCCATCCCAAAGTTGTAAAAAGGAGGATGAAGATTTGTTTTCAAAGCGGTGTTAGCCTGCGCTCACAGCAGCAGCACCCGTTGGCTCTGTTTCTCCGTTTTGGAAACATCCATGGGGTGTTTTGCTTACAGCAGGCACATGCAGATGCAGTCTAAAAGGCACTCAAAAAGGTTGTTCATTCAATCTTTGACATAACCAAACTGCTGTCAAAAACAAAATGCCCTCCGTGGCATTGAGTAGACCTTGTGAAAATGTGAGCAGATCTTAGGTGGAATTTTCCTCTTGTTTCTATTTTACTTTAAAGTTCTGTGGATCAAAAATGAAGACTAAAATGTCTTAGGTGGCAGAAGATGTGAGGTATGAATCAGATACTGATTTTTTTGGCCCTTACAGCTGTGTGTCAGCGTGAGGAGAAGCATCCTGCTGTAGGAGAAGAGTGGTGGGGAGCAGGAGTGCCCTGCAGCCCTGCCTTCCCGGCTGGGGTGCGTGGGGCACAGGGATGCACCATCTACTGATGGACATCAGCTCCCTCCTCATACATCCAGGAGGCTGCCACGGCAGCCAAGTGTATGCCTAGGACAGTCAGGACTGTCAATTTAAGCTAATTAGACATCTAGCCAGTTATACTACATTAGTTTTTCAGTAGGACCCTTTTGCAGGTCTTACAGAATTTGGCAGGCTGGGTCTGAGAGGCTGTTGTTTAGGATCAGGGATCAGGGTCAGAAAAGGATGAGACGTTCCCTGGGAAGAAGTTAAATGCTGCGTCTCTACCTGTGGTTATTTTTAGAGGGAAATTGCTTTATGACTTCCTAATGAGCTTAGAATTTGACAAGGATTTAAACTGTCTCTGGAAATACCCTGAATGTATTGAGGCGTCACATTAGATATTCTGAAATAAACCAGACCAAAACAATAGCAAACTATTTCAGGCAGTATGCTATTTCCCAGTCTGATTAGAATTTCTATCCTCCTAGTTAATATTTGTAGGAAACAAAGCTTCTATTTAAGGGTGCCCTGTGTTTTCTTATTCAAGGCAGGCACAGAGAAATGCCAGGAGATGCCCTGCTTTGTGTTTTGAGTTGTCAGAAGGAACGGGAACCACTACCTTGTCACGACTGTTTGTGCTGATTTTGCATTCCATTCACTGACCAACTAAGTTGACAATCACCTTGAGTGTCCTGAGTTATTTTGTGCTGCTTTTGCATTCCATTCACTGACCAACTAAGTTGACAATCACCTTGAGTGTCCTGAGCCGTGTCGTTTAGAATAACCAGAAGTCCTGGCTGTTCCTCAGTGAGCTGTGGTATCGTTGAGTGTCAGCGCGGTTCAAAATTCGATTTAACAGCAAGTTTCTTATGGAGGTCCATTCACGCCTTCCGTGTACAGAGCAAATAATCCTTTCTTTGGGCTATGGTCTTTTCAAGACTTATGGAAATGCCTTCTCCAAGGAGACCCTGAGATATTGTCTTCATCCGTTTCCTAGTCTTTTCAGCCATCCTAAAACCAAAAAGCAGATGAAGAATCCCGAGGGGAGCTCCTTTGGCAGCCGAAGATGAATCCCTGTGTCCAGCGTGGGCAACCATGTCCTATCTCCTTTTCTTTCTCAACATTGAGCAAGATCTAATCTTATAGAGGTCATGACATCTGGAGTGCTGCTAACAGCAAGAAATCTGGGTGTGTGAATGGCACCATTTTGCATTAAAAAGGGGAAATTATAAAAGGGAAAACTCTTTACACTAAAGAATTGTTAAATCTGAGTCAAATATCTGTTTAAACAATGTGAAAGTCACTGTGTGTTGCTGATTGCCTCACTGTAAGCTTATTGATAATTTTTCCTGTTAGTTTGTGTTCTGCATCTCTTTGCCTTGTTGGAGCATGTGCCTTAATGTATTTATTGATACGGGGTCGGGCTGCTTGCTGCTGTTCCAATTTGCTGTTTCAATTTCAATGAAATTTAAAGACAAGTTTATCTGCCTTTTAAGCCTGATTTTAAAGATTACTGTGAAAAATAACTTCAGTGACATGAAGGTATATAGGCAACCTTGACACAACTTGTAGATGAAGAAAAGAGATGGGGTTTTTGCATGTAAATAAGTGATGGTGATTTGGGAAAACTGGACTATAATTACTTTGAAAGTCAGAAAACCTGAAAATACCAATGTAGTATCATGCCTTCTGTTGGGACCATCAATAAATGGGACATTTTATTTAATGAATAATGACTTGACAGGTTTTGTAACTTGGGACATGAGATGGTCACTAAAGGTCGAAGTGCTCTTGTTTACTTAATAGTACAGAATATAACATGATTGAAGACTGTTGTTGATCATTTAATTCTTCTTTACAATGCTAAAGGTGGGCTTGTTTCCATGCTGGTGTAAGTCCCTGAAGGCTCCCACTATTTTCTACAGCCTTTTCTTGCCTATTGTATCACCCGTATTGCCCATTAGCTCGCAAAGTGTCTCTCTGGGACTAAAGGTACCTCTCCAGGTAAAAAGGGGAAACCCGGTATTTACAAGATACTAAAATACCTTGCAGAACTTGCTAGACAATTTCTGCATGTACGAACTTCTATCACTTTCTTAAAATCTATTAATTGCCTTTTTTTTTTTTCATTTCTTTTGTCCTCTTCCTCTCAGGACTCTGTTAAGTGGCTTCCCAAGTCTCCTAAACTGCACAGTGGCCATAACTGGAGCTGCCAGGGCTCTCGCTGGGCCTCGTTGAAAGGAAAGGAAAGTTTTCATGGTGGTAACCTGTACAAATTCAGCTCTGTGAATGGAAAATGGAGGGAAGGAAGGATCAGTCCCGAGCAAGAAGCGGAGGAGCTGGAGGATCCTGATGAGGATGTAGGTAGTTTCCTTGAAGTCAGGAGGGACAGTGTTGTGTGTCTGTCAAGAAACAGCAACCCACTGGCAGTGCTAGGTGGACGAGCACCTTGGGTTAGTGGGAGGCTGCACTGCCCGTGGTTTTGTGTCCTCAGTTGTGCAGAGGGTTCAGAATCATGTTCAATGTTTTATTCCTTTCCTTTGCTTGCGATTAAATAATCCATCCAACCCCCAAGGGCACAGCGCAACTTGCAGTTTAAGATGAGTAATCTGAGCAATGATGAGATACATGCATTTTTTATTTTACTCAAGATGAGTAATCTGAGCAATGATGAGATACGTGCATTTTTTATTTTACTCCTACTTCTATCCCCAGTTACCAACATCCCTCCATCTCTTTCAGGTGAGCAGGGTGTTAGCAACACGTGAAGCTCAATGTCACCCAAGGACTGGATGGTAGAAAAGTGAGGTTGCAGTGCTACTCCACTCCATGTTTAGTGTTTTAGGTGTGTTCTTCCAGGGTGCTGATGTCCGGGAAACCACGGATGCTGCAGCTTCTCTAACCTGCCCCCACCAGGTGTCTGTTACCTGGGTGGCAGCTTGGCTGTCTTCTCGGTCACAGCCTGGGAAGAGGAGGTTGTGATTGCACTCCCACAGCCTTTCCCTAGCAGGACATTGCTCACCAGCCTTTCCTCCAGGTGTGTGCTGGGAGTTGTGGGAGGAATTGGAGCTCCTGCTCCTCTGCCAGGACCTCTACTCCCTTCCTAGCCCCTGACTGATGCTGGGTTTGCTCCTTCCAAGTCTTTAGATGTGGTGTTGGGGAATATGGTGTAGGGGAGAACTTTGTAGAGTAGGGTAGATGGTTGGACTCAATGATCCCAAGGGTCTTTTCCAACCTAAATTATTCTATGATTCCTTTGGCCCTTGCTCTGGCCCTACTCCCTGCACCCACAGCTCTGCAGCATCGCTGATGGGTCTGGGTTAGTCAGCCCGGAGCTGTGAAAGAGGAATCTCCCACAGGAGAGAAAAAGATAATGAAGTTTTTATGTGAGTGAAAGCTAAACAAATTCCTCTTTAATTTTAAGTGGAAAGGAGGAAGCGGTTGTGCCTTGCCTGCTCTCCCCGTGGGGTTAGTGATGCTTCTCTCCATCCCAACTGAATACAGGTTGTGGGAAAGCTCCAATATAGATTGGAAAACAAAGTGTCCAGTGGGGTTTCTGCACAGCTGTTCGTGGTGCTGCTACTCCCTTTTATTTCTGGTATTAAACTTGCAAGCTTAGGAAGACATTTATGGGTTTTATTTTCAGAGGTGTTGACCTTTGTTTGCTGCATCATTTTAGTGCCAACAGAAGATGGAAGGATTATGGTAACATGAAGATCTGATTCCACCTTACCCAGCAAATTAAGGAGGAAAAATCAGCTAAATATAAATAAAGCATCCATAAAATGCAAACAGAATTTGGAGGTCTTGGCTGACTTTCATTTAACTACCTTGTGAAGCAAAACTGACAACAGGAAAATGTCATTGTGTTTTGCAATCAAACTTGTCTGAAGCTTTAATTGTTTTGTTGATGTGTTCTAATTGTCTGTTTCTCTTCTCAAGCCCGTGTGGTTTAGCTAAGTGTAGGGTGACATAGTCAGCTCCTTGCCATGTCTCAGGATAGCTACAGCCTAGAACCAGGCATCAAGGCATTCTTTGGGATGCCTCACCTCTGAGGTTCCACTTCCAGTGGACCCCAAAATCACTGGATTGTTACTAAGTTTGCATGTCCCCACTTGCTGCCGTTTGGGACTAAATAATGTTGATCCAATCACTTTTTTCACTAAGACATTTAAACAAAATCTCTTAGAGCCACAGATGCACAAATACAGAAGGTGAGCAGGAGGCTGCCCACATTAGTCTCGTTCCCATGCTCCATCCTTCCCATAGGGCATCACGGGATTCAGTTGGGTATATGTGGGTCATTTGTGCTTGGGTGGGTCAAGGGACCTAGAGAAAGTCTATATGAATCCCTGTCCTGTTCCTGTGATTTCCACCCCCATGTTGAAAAGAAACCAGCCCAGAGAAATAACGGTAAGAAGAAAGATACTTCTCTACATTTGCTTTAAAGTTCCAGTTTTGTCTTCAGTGAAAAAAATCCTAATGTAGAGCAATGTGATAGAGAGGAACAAATCCAATTTACCACGGGCAGCGTCTGGGTATCAGATAGGTATTCTCCTTGCTGTCGCTGTGTTTACCTTTTTTATCTTTAACTCCCAGGAACCTATTTCCAAGTTCTCTGGCAGCCTTTTCGACACTGACAATAGCGTGAGAGATCAAAGAAATGCCAGAACAGCCCTGCAAGAAAAGCACAAGTCAGCAGCCAAAGGGAAGACTCTTCCAGGGACTAACACTAAGGCGCAGCCCCCCGTCTCGGCAGCGGGCAGCTTCCCCGGAGAGAGCGGCCACTTCCCGGAGGAATCGAGAGCGGTGGATGCTCCGCAGCCTCCGCTGAAGGTACCGGGATGCTGGGTGGGCTGGGCTCTCTGATGGGGTGGCCCATGTCCCCACGGGGAAGTCCATGTGTCCATGAGGAAGTCCACTTATTGTGCAAGGCAGTTTAGAAAAGATAGATAGAAGGAAGGGGGGAACATTGCATGGTAGATGTCATGAAGACTTACTGTTCAGAGTGTTAGCTGAGGTTTGTCCTTGCTTCCACTGGCGTTTATGCAAGAAGAGTTCTCCATTAAAAAAAAACAACCCAACCCTACTTTCTTTGTAGCCATTAAATACAGTCTCATTTTGTATATCCAGCTTTGGACTATTGACAGGTCAAGCCGAGGGTGTCTGCGGGTGGGCACTCAGCTAAGTCTTCACATGGTCCGTGGTTTAGGAGCAATGGCATGGCCTTGCCCTCACGGCATGAGAAAGCCTCCATCCCATGAAAAGAGATGGGAATGTTCAGATGAAAATTTATCAGTGAGAGCTGCAAAATTTGGGCTAAGGTTTATGGAGGAAGCTATACTCTGAACTCAATGGATATGTCCCATCTTGGCATGCTTTAGAGCACGTGAGGAGGAAACGTTCCTCATGGGCTGACTCCCAGAGGTGGCCCAGTTAAGATCCCACCTCTGCTGACTGCCTGTGGGATGGGAGGCAGGAGGTTTTGGGGGAAACAGCTGTGGCTTATCAGCCGTGCTTTGGCACTCGCGGAGATGCAGAACTGTGTTGCATCCCCAGGGTGGTGGGATGTGGTGCCAGGAAAGGCATCTCGCCCAGTGTGGCACCCGTGCTGGGACCTGCCACCAAAGCACTGCTGGCAGTCACGGGCTTGTGAAGTCTCCAGCGTGCGGGTAATGCTAAGTTGAAGCTGCATTTGGCAGGGTGGTTTTCATTTGGCTGATAGGGTATTTTCATGTCTTTTTAGGAATTTGGAATTTCAGATGAGTATGTTGTACGTGCAAGACTAACTGCATACATTTGTAACGCAGCTGTGTTGAAATAGTCTTCATTCTAAAATATAACAAGTTATTCAACCCTGAATTGTCTGAATCAAATCAATGAAAATAAGAACATTTTGCTGATGTGATAAGATGAAATGCAATTTGCATTCAGGTTCAACTATATTATGGCAAGGTGTTCCTTAAATTTAATGTGACTGTTGTTTCAGCAATTAGCAAATTATTATTTACCACCATACTGCCAAGCATATTATATACTAAAGCAAAAAAAAAAACCAAACCAACAACTAGGGGGAATAATTCTTAAATGTCTTCAGAGCTTGAAACTAATTTTATTTGGCCTTTGTTGTGAATTATGTAAATTCAAAAAATTATATAAGGAACAGAGCAGTTGTACTAAATTTTTGCCAATATCAGCAGGAAGAGAATAGATTAGATAGATTGCAATTTATGCTGCTTTTCTAAAAGCTTCCTGATACTTTTAAGTCGTTAGAGTACTGTCAAATCTTTTGGTGGAGTAACAACATTCACACAGAAAGCCTGCTTAAAGAGAAGAAAATTACTGTAGTAGTGCTCAAATTCAGTTATCAGCCCTCAAAAGAGTTGAGAGTAAGCAAATCAGACTGTAGAAGAGGTCCAAAGCAAAGGTTTTTCACAAACTTATTTAAAAATATTTACTTTTCTTTCCTCCTGTGTACTGGTGTTGTTGCCATCGTGAATGCTCAGTAAATCAGTGTCTATTATGAAACGACTGTTTTGGTCAGCAGTCTTATAAACAGGCTTATGTGGTTTTGGCATGACTTTAAAACCTGGAGAAATAATGCATTCTTGGTGTTATCAAAGAGTAAGGACTAGTCTTGCATGTCCCAGTGTTGAAGCATAGCACCATTTTAATATGGGCTGAGCTCTACAGGGGCAAATCTGCTGGTGTTCAGAGTGGAAGATGGATTTTCATTGCTTGTGTAATTATTGGGCAATGTTATTGATTAATCAGGCCACTTATCCCTTATAATTCTTTTCCAGATAACCATTACTGTGTGCAGTCAAATGGGGAGCCTTGGTATTAGCATTGCTGGTGGAAAGGGCTCATCTCCGTGTAAAGACAATGATGAGGTGCATTTCATTACTCAAAATTTATTTAGTAGTCGTTAGAAAGACTAATAAGCAGATATTTGAAGCTGTTGTGTTTTGTTATTTTCTTTCTGAGATTGTCCTCAATGTTTCATCACTGTGTTCATAATGAAGCTAACAAGGCGAAACGCGGGTAGCATTTCCCAAAGTAGAAGCCAGCAGTAAATTTTGATGGAGAAGCTCCGGGAGTGATGATTCCGGAGAGAAATCCTGATGTAAACCAATTATTTTCCAAAGACAGCCTGATGGCTGAAACACTGTTGGCTAGCTTCCACTTTCTGCCTCAATCTGGGGTCACTCCCTTGGCAATCCACATGCCTCTCCCATCCCATTTGCTCCTTCCCAGAGCTAACTTGATTTGAGAGAAGTACTTCTCACATCTTCTCACTTAATTATCATTTAAATAAATCTTTGTTTCCCAGTCTGTCCCCCATGGCACCGTGTAAACAATTAATGACTTTTGTTCCTTGTCCTATGCGTCAGCCATGGAGGCTTTTTTTTTGTTGGTAATGTGCTAAGACACTTAGGTTTTATTTTAATAGAGGCAGGAGAACAACATGTCTTGAAAATTAATTACTTCCTGTTTGTTTTTTTTTTTTTTTACATCTAAGAACAATGGAAGAAACCGTGTGGGGTCTAAAACCTGTTTTTTGTGTTGCCAGGGGATCCTGATTGCAAGGCTGCCGAGAGATGGTCCAGCAGACTTGGCTGGGGGACAAGCAGGAGACAAAGTGGCAGAGGTAGATGGGTTGTTTGTCGATGTAGAGCGTGCTCTCTTGTATTTTATCTTGAAATCAAATCACTCAGAGTACGGGAATATGAGACCTAGATCCAGGCTTGCCTTAGCTTTTTAGATACTTCCCAAACTACATAATAAAGACATTGTAATGACATTGAATTGTTGTGTTCCTTTTTACTATATTCTGGGGTTTAGGTCTTTGTGTTCAAAGTGCTGAACAAAATATTACTCACTTAAATGGCTGATTCATAAGGGAAAATAATGGTCTTACTTATGTGAGCACAAATGCAGTTGTGTTTGGTCCAAGAAGCTTTCTTATAACATTGTATTAGATTTACCAGATGAGTTCATTGCAGTTGTTATGAAGAAATGTAAACTAGATGAGCTTGTTTCTCCAAGGTAATTTTTGTTTGTGATGGAGGCTTATGGTGCCAAGGGATAAATGTGTCTCTCAGGCTGCTCCACCTCAAGCCTCCTCTTTTCCAGCAGAAGACACTCTCCTGAGCTTCTGAGGTTCCCAAGAGCAGTGGTGATCACGTACAGTTTTGTGATATATATTTTCAACCTACTGCTTGACTTCCACCTGCTGAGAAAGGCAGAGTGGGAGGAGAGCTTCTGCAAAATTACTTTGAGGTGAAATTGGTCTGCAATTTTTTTTCAGCTCTTGTTCTCTTAAACTGTTACTTATACTTGCTTAAATTAATAGCTTTTACTCCAGCACACCCTTGTTGAATTAAGGTAGGATAGAGCCAGCAATATTGTATGTCTGTCTAGTAAGTTGCCAGGAATAAGGCTACAACCTATATCAGCCAAAGACAAATTAATGATAAAATAATCTACTAATTTTGTAAAACTATGCTACAGACTTATTAATAGAGGATTTCGTTCCACAATCTACATGTGGAAGTTAGTTTAACATTTTTTTAATGGCCAAATGCAGATAAAATTCTATATAATTTTACCTTTTTTTCTTTTATAAAAGGATTATCCCTATCCAATTTTTGTATTTTAACAGATGTGAGAGAATTTAAATAATTCTTTACATATTTCACATTATCAAATCATCAGGGGAAAAAAAAAATCAGGATTTGTAATTGCTGTACCTTTAAAGATAAAATTCTATATAATTTTACCTTTTTTTCTTTTATAAAAGGATTATCCCTATCCAATTTTTGTATTTTAACAGATGTGAGAGAATTTAAATAATTCTTTACACATTTCACATTATCAAATCATCAGGGGAAAAAAAAATCGGGATTTTTAGCTGCTGTACCTTGAACTTCTGAACACAGTTTCTGGTAAAGTCAATATCTTAAAAATCAACCACTTTGCTCAGGTTCCTCCATGAGGCTATAATTAATTTTTATTTTTGGGGCTACTTTAAATATACTAGCTACTAATGCCTGTTCATTTAATGAACCGTGAAACAAGTTAAAAATAGAAGAAATTTCTGCTCCATAACGCTCTGTCCTGCTGCTGTTATCCTACAAAGAGTTATGTTTTCTCGGTCTCCCACAAGATGGCAGAATCATTCACGTATTTAAAGAACACAGGGGAAAAAAAAAATTCTCTGCTTCTTTGTATGTGTGGGAGATGAGGAGGAATTAGTGCATTCAGGTGTGCTATGGGACTCCTAATGTTTTGACCACAGGACTAATCTGTGTGCATCTTTCTCTAATGCACTCTATTTTCACTAACCAGCATCTTTCTCTTGATACGATGTGTTACAACTTCTTATTCTTGAATTGACCATTTCAACAGTTCAAATATATACAGTGTGTTCATCAAAAATGGGCAATGGCAAGAACTGCAATTTTCTTTGCTTTCGTTGTCCAGTCACATATAACGATGGGGCCAGGCATTTGTTTACTAACCTGAGAGGGAGGGAATTGCTCTTCTTAGAACAGTGTTCAGAATAAAAACATGTATTTCTGCTGCTTTGTTTTTTTTAAAGGCATCCCTCATTTCAGAAGCTGATGCCCTTGACGCTGGTCCTGCTGAAGCTTCATCCAAGGGCAGCCCCTTCCCAGCAGTAAACCACGTCATCACAGTAAGTAAGGTGGCCCCAGTGAGTAACAAACCATGCTTGGGGACCTACTTTGTGTGGTCTGTCCTTAATGCTAGCCATGACCGGAAAGACTGGCACGAAACTTGTGAGTAGCTGTGTGAAAGGAGAACAGGTACCAAAGATCAGTGACCCCACAATGTGTTTACTTGGCTGTCACTGCAGCCAGGACGTGGCTTCTGGAGGAGCTCAGCTCCTGGATAAGCACCAGGGTAGCAGACCAGAGCTACTGAAGCACTTGGTTTGAGGACTTTAAGGGTGGCATCCATTCCCTCCAGCTTAAGTGTTTCTCCTGTTGTCTGGACTCCCTCTCTATCTAATGGAAGGAGCAGCATCTCCAGGGTGCCTCTTTTAGGAGGCAGAGATTGAGCTGCTATCTGGAGGTGACCGTTTTTATCTTTTGACTGGAGGGGGAACTTGTGTGACGGGCTAAGACTGCATGCCCATATTTTAGGTGACTGATGTGAGACAAGATTAAGCCTATCACACCTCACACAAGGAAATGGCTGAGCCCACGGGGTGGCTTTTAGAAATCTGATCCACTTCTGTGAACTTCTGCAAAAAAATTCAAGTCTATGAAGACCTACCCCAACCATGGTCATCTGCCTGCACACCTGAAATTATGGCTTTACTAGGAAGATACGATAAGATCAAGGTATCTGACTGGTTAAGGTCAAAAAGCATCCTACTTGTATTAAGCCTGAAGTACCAGGAAACAACAAATGCTTCTCCTACAGCAAATGCCAGAGGAATGCTTTGATTCCTCTTCTTCCAGCCTTTTTTATCCTCTTCCAGGAATACCACTTGCAACCCAGCTAATGGCAAAAAATGAAAGTTCATCTAGTCTATAAAAGACTATAATCAAAGACCACATTCAATTTTTATTAACCATTCGCATTTTTTAAATAATGTGATTTGTTAGTTGACCGGAAAATTAGCAAATAGACCATGCAAACCTATTTTCCTCTCTGGATTACTGTTCAAGAAGAATTAAGCTTAAACTGTAGCTTTTGTCTATTGCATGGACTAATGCAGGTTTTCTCTTCTATTTAGTTGTTTAAAGAAACTTAATTTTAAGACCTCTGGTCTCCAACATCATAATGTGAAATATTTAGACCACTTTTATTTTCCAGTCGAAAATGCCTCCGTCAATTTTTGTTGTTGTTGTTTTCCAACTCTACTTGGTAGCTGTATCCTACCTGCACCGCAGGAAGCACGAGGCTTCCTGTTGGAGGAACCGCTGTTGAAAGGGTTGATCCACGCATTGCCAATGGCCTGGATCTGTTGCAGTAGCATCTGACTGTTAGTGTTTTCAGCCAAAAAGAGTAAATGACCATTTTTTAAATATTGTGTGCCTCTGGGGAAAATAATGCTTCCCTCTAAAGTTCTTCAGCTGCAAGGGCAGGAAGAGGCAGATTAGTCCGAGCTACTTGCCTTAGAGCATGGTGTGCAGAGGGAGTCAAGTGGCTGAAGATGTTCCAAGTGTCAGAAGTAGCAAACATGCAAGTTATTTTTTGGACAGAAATATTTGTATTTCTGCTGCGGTGTTGTTTTATGTTGGGGTTTTTTTTTGTTTGTTTGTTTGTTTTTAAAATCAAAGTCTTTGTGCTGTAGCAAATTGTGTATGTTATTGCCTTTAACCTAGAGCAGCATTCCTCGGCCTTAAGGATTGTGGGCTTTTGAGGAGTATCCTGCTGACTCGGGAACTAGTCAGTTTCTCATCTGCTCTTGCACTGGGTTTACCCTGGTGAAGTTCCTCTTATTCCTCGGTAACTGTCTAATTTGATAAACATCTACAGCCCGGCTTTTTTATGGAGGATATGCTTTGCATGTTCAGATAAGCAGGTGGCAGTAGGACCCTAATGCAGAATCTTCTTTGCTAGGAATCTAGGAAGGTTTGTTTCCTTCGTATTTCTGATTATTTCTGACTGAATTTCTGACGTATTTTCTGACTTTGTATTTCAAGAGAAGGTGGGTGCATGTACATCAAGGGAAGGAAGGAGAGAAGCATAATGTCACAGAATCACATGGGGTTGGAAGGGACCTCTGGAGATCATCTAGTCCAACCCCCTGCCAAAGCAGATCAACCCAGAGCAGGTTGCAGAGGAACTTATCCAGGTGGGGTTGAATGTCTCCAGAGAAGGAGACTCCATCACCTCTCTGGGCAGCCTGTTCCAGGGCTCTGCCACCCTCAAAGGAAAGAAGTTCCTCCTCATGTTTAGGTGGAATTTCTTATATTCAAGTTTGTGCCCACTTCCTTTTGTCCTACCGTTGTGCACCACTGCAAAAAGATTGGCCCCATCTTCTTGACGCCGACCCTTTGAGTATTTATAAGCATTGGTCAGATCCCCCCTCAGTCTTGTGTTCTCTGGACTAAAAGAAGCCAAAGGCTCCTATTCTTCCTTCAAAAGCTGAATTATGTGCCGGATGGTGCCCATCTTTCTTCTCCTTCTTTTCCATGTCATCACTGCTTCCTGCCCTCCAGCAGACTCTGTCTTCATCTATTTATTTCTCTTGAAGTTTAATAAACATCCACTTTGCATATGCTATCTGTGATAATATTTGTCTCTTACTTGCTAGCCCTAGCCCTCTAGCCATGTCTTGCCCTCGTCAGTCCCAAGGGCGCTGCCGCTGCTGCTGCACTCAGGTTTCCTATCTGTTCTCCATGGGCCTGGTTGCTCCACCTTCTTCTAAAAGGCTCATTTGAATTGTTAACTCATCCAGCCAAACTCAGTTTCAACCCTTTTGTGCCAGCTTTAAGAGTTCATGACAGTGCAAATGATCAGCAATTAGTTGGACAAACAATTAAAAGTTCTTTCACTCTGAGTCATTGTTCTGCAAAGGAAAAATGAGAACTGCCCTTGGTTTTAATTTTGATTGAGTATTTTATTGAATGTAGAAGCCCCAGAACTTTAACTACAATTAGATACTTCTTTATATACTGTGTTTTATGAATTTGTCTCAATTATGCTAATCACACCTCAAAAATATGAAATCTGTTTAGTTTAATTTATTTAATGCATATATATCAAAATAAAAAAATTTAGTTGACCTTAAACTAAGTCTTTGGATTAAAAAATGGTAATCTTAAAGCGAGCATCCGTATAAAGATGTGCATCAAAATATAACAGATTAGAATTGCAACTGATATGGCTCTCTACAGGCAGACTGTGTGTAAAATATTGCTTGTCTAACTATGGGGGAAAGAAAATCAGGGGTACAAACATTGCCAATAGTGCCCCATGCTGACTTTAACAAAAAGAGCTTTAACTTGGATTCTGGAGTCTCTATTTCCAGTTCTCTATTTTTCTGTCTTCTGCCCCCTGCTCCTGATTTCATGCTCATCCTCTCAAACGCAGAACCAACTCTGCACAGTCTTTCTCCATCAAAAATATTTTCTTTCACGCTCCGACTGGAATTCCCAATGGATTTTGTCTGACTGAAAGGATTGCATTGACAGGTTTCAGCATTTCCTATTGCTTCATGACACGCATCATCATCCTCTTTGATACATTTCTGGGGCTATCAACATCATAAGGATATTAGATACATTGTAATTAATATAAAATCTCTTAAATATTTTAATCTAGTATTTCACCTTAACTTTTACCATATTATTTTCTTTAATTGTATGCCTTTGCCCTGGGAATTTCCTCAATTAGATTTTTGCATATAGTTTACCAGGTATACAAGTGTCATTTGTATCAAGGATTTTTAAGGAAGTTTAAAGTAAGAGTTATCAATTAAAAGTGATTGTGTAAAAGAAACTTACAGTATTGGAAAAATCCGAATAACTTTTTCAAGCTAAAAAAAGTCAAACGTCTTGATTGCTCTCTTGAAAATGCAGAGATGCCAAATGTTCCTAAATATGGTGGGCAAACAGACGGCCTCGGTGTATTAGAACCTGTAAAGTATATCAAAGTGAAATGCTCCTGTGCCTGCGGAAAGTGAATAAGGATATACCGTGCACCCACAATATGTTGGTTGCTGGTTTTCTGCCTTTCTCCCACATTGTTTAGATGCAAGTCATGAGAAACCTTACGTGGATGAAAATCACAGCATATCTATCTTTTTTGTTTCCAGCTGATACAGAATTTTCAGGAAAAAGTCTTGATGCACTTACACCAGTTACAAATCTTCAGAAATCGAAGTATCAAACCCTTTCTTTATTCATCTGAGCAGGTTCGTTCTAGCCAGATTAGAAAATTGTAATCATACATCTTAAACACAGTAAAGCTTCTTTCATGGTTCTTTAGTCATCGTCTTACTTTTTTTTTTTTCAATTTTAAAAGCAAAACCAATAGAATACCAAGGTTGGAGAAGCACTGCAAAAGAAGACAAATGAAGTGAGATTCAGAATGTCCCTGTCATCATCAAAGACAGATTTCTTCTGAAACTCCTTTCAAACAAAAAAAGACCTTGCTCACAGGGTTTGATTGACCTGTTCCCCTAACGCCATATGACCTAATATTTCAGTGTCCAAGTTTTTTTTTTTTTACAAAAAAAATGCTTTATCTTTTCTACAAAACATTTTTATGGCTCTTAGTCTTGTCAGGTAAGGCTGCTGGTATTTTTATGATATTATTTTTTATTCTGACAAGGTAAGTTACTTTTAGAAGTCAGGAGCCTGACCCCTCACTGCCTTGCATCTTGTGCAGGTTTATACATGTTTGCAAAGGAGCCCACGTGGAGCCCTGTTGGCTTAGCTAACCCTCCCGTGGGCTTCAGCGGAGTGTAGGCACCCCTCTGCCCCATGGTCTCCATCTCCACTTCATCTGCTGGTTTGGTTCCACTTCTGTCTGTAACTGGTTGCTTCTGAGTCAGGGTGAACGACAAAAGGTGTGTGGTATAGGCACTGTACTTACTTCCATAGTGTAGTGGTTAAGGAGCTTGTTTTGTGAATTTGGGATCAAGTTCCTGCTCCAAACAAATGCTTCTGCTTGCGCAATGTATCTTTGTTCCTCTCTTCCTTTTCATGGAATCGTTGGAGTTGGAAGGGACCTCTAGAGATCATCCAGTCCAACTCCCCTGCCAAAGCAGGGTTGCCCAGAGCACATCACTCAGGACTCCATCCAGGCAGGGCTTGAAGATCTCCAGAGAAGGGAACTCCACACCTTCCCTGGGCAGCCTGTTCCAGGGCTCTGGCACCTTCACCCTAAAGAAGTTCTTCTTCAAACATGAGTGGAACTTCCCATGTTCCAGCTTGTGCCCGTTGCCCCTTGTCCTGTCACTGGGAACCACTGAAAAGAGTCCGGCTCCATCCTCCCTCAAACTGCTCTTTAGATGAGGTCTCCCCTCAGCCTTCTCCAGGCTAAAGAGCCCCAGCTCTCTCAGCCTTTCCTCATCAGGGAGATGCTCCAATCCCTTAATCATCTTTGTTGCCCTACGCTGGACTCTCTCCAGCAGTTCCCTGTCTCTCTTGAACTGGGGAGCCCAGAACTGGACTCAGGATTCCAGCTGTGGCCTCCCCAGTGCAGAGCAGAGGGGGAGAATGACCTCCCTCCACCTCCTGGCCACACTCTTCCCTACACAGCCCAGGATCCCATTGGCCCTATTGGCCACAAGGACCATTGCTGGCTCATGGAGAGTTTACTGTCCACCAGGACCCCCAGATCCTTCTCCTCAGCAGTGCTTTCCAGCAGGTCCATCCCTAACCTATATTGGTGCCTGGCATTCTTCCTCCCCAGGTGCAGAACCCTACACTTGCCTTTATTAGAAGAACCTCATTAGGTTCCTCTGCCCAGCTCTCCAACCTGTCCAGGTCACAGCAGCACAGCCCTCTGGAGTGTTGGCCAGTCCTCCCAGTTTGGTAACTTTTAGGAAGTTTTCCAATAGACTTGGTCAGAATTTACTCACTTCGAAAAATCCAAGTATTTAAAGTTTGGAGCTTGTAATTAACAATGCTAAATAAGAAAAGCATTTAAGAAACAAAAGCTATTAATTGATCTTTTCAAGGCACTGTGTTCAAATACCTTGATGTTAAAGAAAAAAGCTATCTACAAAGTCAGTCCATCATATGGTAGACAATAAGCACTGCAGATAATATAAGCAAAAATACATACAAGAGACAGTAGACTTAAGCAGGGCACCTGGAACCATGCTCTAGGGCATAGCATGCTATTTGAGAATAAAAGAGGATAAATATTTGAACAACCACATTAACACAAGTGATCAGCAACATCTCCCCTCGTGAAAGGTGTCTTCATGGAGTGTGGGAATTTGGCAGGAGAGGAGGCTGCCCAGGTATGACCACTGCATTTCACCGAGGTGAGGGGCTGGCTTCAAAATCAGAGGATTGGTGACTTGGGCGGTGGGTAGCGCTGCTTACCGGGGCAGGACCTTTTAAGTCTCCTGATGTATTTTGTTCAATATTTTTATAACATCAGGCCATAAATGTTTATACAGAAAGCACTTAAATGAAAATCTGTGTATCAGGTTCCAGTGTCAGGGAAGTCGCTGTCCAGTGGTACATTAGAAAATGAAAGAAATGGAGCAAGGACCATTCCAAAAGCAGCTTGAAGTGTATAAAAGCCTTTTGTGTCCAAGGGCACTGCATATGTGGCACGATGGATATTGATTTTTCATTTTTGTCTGTTGTGAGATGCGATGATGAATTTGACTGACCTCCACCATCCTTGCCGGATGCATGTCCCTTTGGAGGCACTGAGCTGCTGGGTAGGAAGGACAGGAAGGAGCTTTGGTCTAAATGTGATGTGCCCAAGTAGTATATATACTACACGGTGGGAGACAGATAAAACATTCAAGAAGTTCTCTTGTCCCGGTA
Organism: Calidris pugnax; assembly: GCF_001431845.1. Classification (NCBI taxonomy): domain Eukaryota; kingdom Metazoa; phylum Chordata; class Aves; order Charadriiformes; family Scolopacidae; genus Calidris; species Calidris pugnax. Next base: position 605,852 of record NW_015090902.1, on the reverse strand, counting down.
ACAAGTGGAGAAAATACCCAGTTTTAAACCTGGCCTCTAGAAGATATCAGTCTCTAGAAAATGCCCACAGAGGAAATTTTAGGAGAAAGCACCTGGAGCAGCTCATCTGATGCACTGAAACGTTAAATCGCGCTGAGCTGAATTTGATTTGGGAGCACAGGGGTGAATTTGATTTTGGGGATCACCAGGCACGGTGTGGGAAGAGCAATGAGCTTGGGGAAGAGGGACGGGCTGGTGGGGTAGCCCCCACTCAGGGCCCTCACCAGGTTCCTGCACACAAAACCGAGGCAGTGCCTTCAAAAATACAGTGCCAAAGCTGAGGAACAAGTTGTTGACGGTGCTTGAGAGCAGTGTGGCTGCTCCAGTTGTAAGGGTGAACAGAATGATGTGCTCCGTGATAGCTGCTGTCCCAGAGGCCACCCCACTTCCCCTGTGTGGAAGTCTTCTGCTGCCCTGCATAACGATGTGCTTCCTCGATGCCTATTGATAGACTTTTCTTCCCCGGGATGCAGGGGAGGTTTACACTATTCTCTCCATCTGACTTCACACCTTCTGGGGTTTGGCTGCAGGTCTTGAAAGCAGTGAAGTATCACTGTAACTCACGGGGGAAAACGAGGCAGACAGGGGGTTTTCGAGACCAGAAGCGTTGAGCGCGCTCCATAAAACACGTGCCAGTTAAAATGTTCCTGCTCACCATGCTACAGGAAGGGAAGCTGTGATCAATGCCTAGAGGGGGTTTGCAAATTCATACGGTTTCGTACACGTGGCTGGGCATTAGGTGGTCTTTGTCGTGCCCCCCTCACCCCCCACCCCAGCTGCCTTCCCCATGGCACCCTGGCTGCCTTGCCCGCTTCTGCCTGGTAGTGAGATTGATTATGGGTAGTAAATTCACAGTGAATTAATTAGATCTCTGTCTCCCTCTTTGACTTGTATTTCCTGTGTGTTTTCTCTTGGGGAGAAGGCTGCTTTTGTCCATTGTCTCTGTCTTCAGGAGCAAAGCATTGCATCGCTGTAATCACAAAAGCCACCAGATGCCGGTTTTGTCTGAACCGTGCAGCAGTTGATCAGCCCGTTCTCTGCTGTTCTTGTTGGATACACTTTGCCATCTTCTTTTTAAAACTATTATTTAGGAATCCAGCTGTGTAACATTTTTCAGGTGTGACTTAATGCCCTTCTTCACTCCAGATTTGATTTAGCTTCTTTTATGAATGCAGTCATTATCAAGTGCAGCCTTTTGCATCTAGCAAAGGCATGTTTTCATAGTTTGGTGAGAAGCCTGAATTTCCTGTTGTTCAAGTCTGGAATACTATTGCCATCACCAATGATGACAAAAAAGGTAAAATTAAGTATGATTTCAGAAGATTATTCATGAGGTTTATGCAAACCCATGAACAAATGCTCTCGACTGGGTAGACTGTTTCTTTTCCCCGCTTCCCACCAGCTGAAGTGTACCAGCCTTAACACTGGTGTCAGTGAAGATCAGCTATTAGGTCAAATTTCAAAAATACATACTATTTAGATATATGAAGTTGAACTAGGCAGGCTTCCCTATTAGAGGTGTTTTCTATCTGGGGGATATTTTCTTTAAAGAGTGATCTGTTTGAACTAGGGTTAAAAGCATGTCTGCTTTTCTTTCGAAAGGCCAATCCAAACCCTTTTCCCCTGACCCTATTCTTTCAAACTGGGGCTTTTCATGTGAGGTATCACCTTCTGACTCAGCCTCTCTCCCCAGTGGCAGGCCTTGCTCTCAGTCTTGCTCTCAGCCATGCTTTGCCCTGTCACTGCTGGTTATGCCTTTCATGTGAAGTTTGGGCTTTTACCCGTGACTCTCGCCTTGAGAGCTTTCTTCTTCTGCTAAGATTGGAGTATGGACCTGTAAGAGGGGAGGTCAGGGCAAAGGGAAGGCTTATAAAAGGGAAAAAGATGATAGGGTTTCTTCTGTTTGGGTTTGGTTTTGAAAAGGTTATAAAAATCCCATCATAAACTGTCCTGCTTGGGCTGTTCTGTAACCTTTTGGACAAACATTTTTATTAGAAGTGGAAAGAGAAAAGTGTATGTGTACAATTGGAAGTTAAAAATTATTGGGTGTTAACCCGTGGGCAGGACATCTCATTTATCATGCTTTAAGAAGATGCTTTCAACTGAAGCATCATAGCTAGTTGTGATTCTGTCCCTATCCTGTTTCAATGTGAAAAGGCTTTTGCAGCCAACACGGCAGCTGAACTGCCCCAGGTTGTGTAGACTGGTTTGTTTTACTGCTTGGTGCAGTGGACAAGGAGTCCCATGTCCATGTTTCTGTTGAAGGACTCCAACTTTTAATGCAGGGTGGTAATTCAATTGCACGAGACTACCTGAAATAATTTGATGATAAGCTATGCCTGATTAAAAAAAAAAAAAAGAATGCACTTTTTTACTGAGTCTTTTTAGTGTCTGAAATCTTAGTGTTTATGTTAAAAAAAAAAAAAAAAAGAAGAAAAATGCAAACAAAGTAGTGAAAGAAATTCCCATAGTGAACACACCGGTTTTGGTACAAACGTCTTTTGTGACGTTTAGTTTTTAGGCACTGAAAATATAGTTTCAGGGGAGAAAAGGAAAATAGTAATCTGTTCCAAATCATTAATCATACATTTTTCTGAAAAGTATTTTACATATTTTGATGGCTTGGGATTGACTGGTGCTTTGGGTATGATTTTAATAAAGAGTACATGATGATGGAAGGTGAGTAGGAGGACTTCACATTTTCAACAGAAATATTTTAAACAAGTTCAGACACTATTCAGTAAAACAATGGAATAACACAAGTTCCTGGATAATCTGTCCTCCTACACCAGGATCGACAACTTCTGAAGAGTTACATTTTTTTGCACGTGAAATCTGTTGTCCTGTCTTCCTTCAGTTGTGATGCACCAGGAAATGTATGTTCAAGTCTGAATACTAAAGAAAAGCTCCAAGAGCAAAACTTTAATTAATAGGGTAAAGCTGCATGCAATGAAGATAAGCATGGAAATCTGAGAGCAAGGGGTAAAATCTCCCTGGGATTCCGGGAAGAGAAGCACTGGGTTTCAGAAAATGATTAAACAGAAGGTAATACAAGTTTAGAGTTGCTGAGTTTTGTTATTTTGTTTTGCTTTTAAAAGAACAAAACAAAACTGGAAGAGAAAATGAGGCTGATAAAGCTTAGATGGTGATTTTCCTGGAGGTGGGGCGAATGTGAAGGCAGTGACAGAGAGCACTGGGTTCCTAGGGGCTGGGTGGGTGAAGATAGAAAGGCTGCTGTGGTTAGAACTATGATGTGTGTTTCTTATGTCCATTTTGTGTTGGATTTTTTGTTTTTTACGGGAGATTAATTCATAATTTTTGGTGCTGGGAGAGAGAAAGTAGAGGCCTGAGACTCTTCACTGAGTTAGTTCATGGACAAACGCACACTCTATTACTTGATTGGGATTGCTTTCAATTTGCAGTTGTGTCGGTGGCACAGTCCACAACCGAGAGGTGGAACATCCGAGGTTCCTCCATGAGGAGGAACTTCTTTCCTTTGAGGGTGGCAGAGTCCTGGAACAGGCTGCCCAGGGAGGTGGTGGAATCTCCTCTGGAGACATTCCAAATGCACCTGGACACGTCCCTGTGCAACCTGCTCTGGGTGGCCCTGCTTTGGCAGGGAGGTTGAACTAGATGATCTCCAGAGGTCCCTTCCAACCCCATCTGATCTGTGATTCTATGATTCTGTGAAGAATTGTGTTGTTATTGGTACCTACAATTCAACTGTGAGGAAACTAGGGCTCCTCTGCATCCTGTCAGGGGGGTGGGTGTGGAACAGGATGCTTAGCCACACCAGATGGAGCAGCAGTGAGTTTGGGGACAGCAGCGGTATGGGTTTGTGTGGGGTGTCAGAGGGAGATGCACAGAACACAGAGGGACAGGGGACATGGCTGCGCTTGGACCAGATAATTTGATTTGTTAGAGAAACTCAGCAGTGTGTTTGTGAGTCAGCATGAGTGGGTGTCTGCACCAGCTTTCATCTGCCTGGAGAGGGTACAGCTGGACTGCTGTGGATCAGAGCTGAGCCCCCTCTCCTCTTGGGAGCACAGGTGGAGCCTTGGCAGCACATCATGGAATCACGGAATTGTTGGAGTTGGAAGAGACCTTCTAGAGACCATCCAGTCCAACCCCTCTGCCAAAACAGGGTTGCCCAGAGCACATGACTCAGGACGGCATTCCTCCAGAGAAGGGGACTCCACACCCTCCCTGGGCAGCCTCTTCCAGGGCTCTGCCACCCTCACCCCAAAGAAGTTTTTTCTCATATTTGAATAGAATTTCCCACGTTCCAGCTTGTGCCCATTGCATTTCGTCCTGTCACTGGGAACCACTGAAAAGAGTCCGTCTCCATCCTTCTTCAAACCACCCTTTAGAGACTTGTCAGCATTGATAAGGTCTCCCCTCAGCCTTCTCTTCTCCAGGCTGAAGAGCCCCAGCTCTCTCAGCCTTTCCTCATCAGGGAGATGCTCCAA
>NW_015090902.1:597720-601131 GCF_001431845.1 Calidris pugnax | reverse complement strand
TTGATTGAATTCACTTTGGGATTGTAAGACCTAGTCCCATCATAATATTTGAAAGATAATATGCAAGAATCAGGTTTCAGAAGTGATGAATTGTTTGAAGAAAAGCTTTATTAGAGAACTGGATTTGATTCCTTGCAAGTGGGATCGCTGGGGAGTAGGAACTGTGCTGCTAAAGATTATTTCGGTAACTGACACTCAAAATGGTTAAGGGCTACTCTTCAAAAGGAAAAAGAACTCCTGGAAACTCTTCCTTCAGGCTATCTAAAGCAGTACGTGCCTGCTCTTGGGCATGTCTATTTTCAAGTGGAACCAGTACACAAGGAAGGCTCTTCCCTAAGCTTTGAGCAGACAACTCAATGAAATGCAACTCGTCCTTCTTGGATATTGGACCTTGGTCCTCCTTGGGATATTTCTTCAGGTAACTTCAGATAGGGCATAGACCTTTGCACTAATTTTTGAGATGGCAGAATTTCAGTATATGACCTCCTACGCCACCTGTACATATGGGATGTGCGTTTGCTGTCTATCATTAAGAAAGAGTCAACTTTTAGCAATGAACAGAGCTGGGAGAAACATCCAGCTTATAAATGACAAGCTTATAAATGCTGTCAGGTGTGCATGGCAGAAGCAAATCTTCTCAGGAATTGCAAGTTTGGCCAGTACTTCTGATTGATATAGGCTATTTAAAGCTTCCAGAAATGTGTCCTTCTTAGTCTAAGCAAAATGGTTTTAAAATTAGTTTATGGCCATCACGGGTGAGACTTGACTCTGGACTGACACCTGCAATTTGGTATCTACATGTAGTGTACCTGCCCATGGGTCAGAGGGGTCCCATCATCAGTGGAGTTGGACTTAATGCAGTCAGTGGAGCCTGGGCAATAGTTCGTTTGACTTCAACGCAGAAACCTGCTGGCTGAACAGCCCCACAGCATCTCTGTGCTTGTGCCATCTAAATCAAATAATGCACAGCAGGGAAATAATACGTAAGCGATTGAATTGTGTGGTGTCAACTTTAAATGTTCTTATAAAGTGCAAAGAAATGAACAAAGTAGCTAATAAATAAGAAATATTGCCTTTCTTGAAAATTTTCAGACTACTGGCAAGATGGACATTTTATTTACTGCATAGCATTACATTAACTGCTTGTTACATATATCGACTTACTGTTATATCTCTTTTCATTACATATTAGACTTTCTTGAAAATTAATAAAAGGTAGGATGACTTTGTGAATCAGAGTTAGATTTGTAATAATCCATTCACTGATACAAACCATTACTGATACATTATTTGTCTATACGTAAAGAACTTGACATTCTTCTCTTTTCTCAGTTACAGCATTTAAGTTAATTATAAAACATTACAAAGAACACAGAGTTCTTGGCCAAAAAATTGATATGAATCAGATCTGTGTGTGCATATTTATTGACTAACAAATTTACGCATTGATACTTTGTCTTAATGTTTCCCTTAAATATATTTCATCAGTAAAAAAGCCAAAATATGTAATTTTCCAAAGCTCAATAATGTGTGTGCTTTATGGTCCTTAATTAATCCTTTATTGCTTTCAGGTGCATGAATTTAATGAATAGTGAAGTTAAATAAAAGTAGATTTTTTTCATATTTGTCTATATTTTAAAGATCTTTTAATCCTTTTTTTCTTTTTTCCTATGAAAGATTTTTTTTGTTGTTTTTGGTTTTTTTTAAATTAGCTAATGAAAGGAAAAGGCAATTTATCTCAATTTTGTTTTAGTCAGTGCAATTTTTGGCACAGACCAGTTGGCCTGTCAGGGAGCTCTGCGGTGTAACGTCTCTGGCATGTTTTTCTGATCACCCGCTTCCCCCCTACCTTTGAAAAATACCCCCTTTAAACACTTCTCTGCTCTTGATCCGACTCTTTTCTCTTCAATCTTTTGCATCCTTCTTGAAGATACCTCGGATAATCCTCACGCGCCCTTCCACTTCCGACGAAGATACCGACCAGTTGCCCCCGGAGCCGGACGACTTTGAGCCCGAGGAACCCGACAGCGCAGGAGGCCGTGCCTATTCAGACTGTCTGAACAGTGCTTTTTATCCTCCCTAATAAAGTACTTTTCTGGAAAGGGTTCACCGGTGGTTTTCTTTCCCATTGTTCAATTACGTTTAATGTAGTACTTGAGCCGCTATGCCTTATTTGTAGGGAAAACCATGGCACGGAGGGTGGGTTTGAGCTGGGGGAGCAGGACCCTTGTCCGTGTTTCTTTGCCTTGAACTTCCCTTCAGCCAGAACTTGTGCACTTGAAACAAAAGGCGCTGGGTGAGGTTGTGTGAATGGCACCACGTGTTTCAACAGCCACTCGTGCGGGCGTCCTACAGCACCTAAAATGCAACAGGGGAAAGACCGAGGTACTTTACCCATTTGTAAAATCACTGAAAGCAATTATATAGTTTGGACTTTTTAAAAAATCTTGTGTCCATGTTTTGTCTATATAAATCACCCTTTTTTGTCTACCCCCAGGTTCCTTTGGATTGTTCCTTTTAATGTTTTCTATGAGAATAAAAAAATCCTTTTCTGTCTTTTAAATAGTGCTGTTTCTTTTCCCCTTCAGAGAAATCTTATTTCCATTGGAATTCTGTGTCTCATTCTGGTGTAATAAATAAGAGTTTCTCCAGGTATGTCAGTAATGCAAACATATATCAGATTTTAACAGGACCTGTAAATTAACATTTTATTAGATCTAAATGCAGACGGCATCTTATGCAACTCTGCACCTGAGAGTGAAACGAGAAGCAACTTTTTATGCCTGAGGAATTGTCGGAGACTCTTTTATTTCTTCTCCTGACTCGCATATGAGCAGAACATCTTAAATTTGCCTTACTGCCATATGCCAGTATTTCATGTATATATATAGATGCGTGTCTATATATAGATATGTGAGGTGTAAGCATTTAAGAGCAAATGTTCTTGAACAACAGTGTTTGATCGTTTAATTCTGGTATTCAGTTTTCTAATGCGTTTTGAGGTGCTTAAGAAGAACATTTTGGGATTGATCCATATTTGGGTTCCCATGGTGCTGCCTTAACTCAGAGGTGGGGTCTGGCCCTGCTGGACTGGGATGTCATGACTTTTTTTTTTTCATGTGCATAAAGTGTGCATTGATGCTTTTTATGATGTCTATACGGTGTCTTTTGCTGCAAATATAATATAGCACAATTTGGTGACCTGGTAAATCCTTATCTTCTATTCACATTCTGAAAGATTTCTGAGGTGATCGTTCATATATGACTTGAACGAATGCTGGTAGCTGGCTTTTCAGGAACTGGGAAGTTCCCAGGAGAATATGGCCATCACAGGGTTAGAACAATATCTCCTATTGTTTAAAGAGATATTTTATTTTGAAAAAATAGGTTTGCAATAACACTATGATAACA